>NW_024070193.1:1563930-1599467 GCF_014754425.2 Oryx dammah
CGCCTGGGCCCGGCCTGCGCCCCACGGCCGGGTGCCCCCGCGCTCTGCCCGCCGCCCGGGACACGGGGCCGCCTCGCTGGGGCCTCCGGGGCCCGGCCGCGCCCGGGCCGCAGCCCGGCGGCGTACGACGCCGCGCGTCCTTGGGACTGAGGAGGGGGCTCCGGGCCGCGGGGCGGGGGTGGCTTGGCGGGAAGGTGCGGGGAGGGGGCCGTGTGGGGAGGGCGCGGGGCGGCGGGGGCCCGGGCCCGGGCCTGGCGGGCCACGTGCCAAAGGGCTCTTCGGGCCCAGGAGGGGCCTCGGAGAAGCTGTCCGCTCAGGGCGGGGGACACCCCGCCGGAAAGCCCGTGCGGCTTCGGGACTCGGTCTCGGTGCTCCACGGCAGCTTCAGGATTCTTGGATTTTTATCGTTATGGACGTGCTAAGTTACTGGTCTTAGGTTGCACTTCGGGAAAGGGCAGATAAGGCTCGTTTTCCTTGAATCAGCACGACTTTTAAGTTCGAGAGGCCTCTAGAAAAAACCCCGTTATCGGCAAAACACATGAATCGGCCAAACTTCCAGAATCATGGCAGCAGCAGGAACCTTCGCATCATCTCCCGCGTAGATGAATGCAGTTTAAAAACCAGGCGAGAAGATGAGCTAACCAACCTCCGTTTGGTTTTTCCAAACGTGAAAACCTATTTTAGTAAAGGCATAATGGCCCACATTTGGGTTCGGGTGTTGATTTTATTATGGATAAGGCTTGTGCTTACTGCCACATGTTAACCACATGGCCTCAGCCACAGGACACTTCCAGAGGAAGTAACTGCATCTGGTCCTGGGGGGTCCTAGGAAAAGAAAACATTGCTTGGTTTTCGTCTGTGACTTCAGATAGTATGTTTCAGGCATTGTTGAGAAGGACCCACGAAAAGTATTAGGTAAATAAGCCAAGAATCTGGATTAGCGTGCCTTCCCCCCACCTTTTTTCTTTTTAGAAGGATTGATTTTCGTCCTTATCTTGTACCCCCAAAAGACAAGTTTTTAAGAAAAGATTTTCCCCCCCTTTTTCTTGTTTTAGTCACTTTTGGGGAGAAACATAACTAGTTAATTTCTACCTCAGTGAATTAACCTTAATTTAAATTAACAACTTTTTATTCTTTTGCTCAACCCCTATTAGTTGAATGTAAGGTTTTAAGGGTCTTAAAGAGATGAATAAGAGGTTGTTCCTACCTCTAAGACTTTTTCTTTCTCTGCAACGCAGTTACTTTCAAATACTTAAAAATTACTGTGGTCATGGCTTAATCAAATACCTACGAAGTGCCACGTTCATAGTTTGATGCTGTTTTAGTTTGTTGAGCCTGATTCTTGTTTAGGAGGAGCTCTATGTACTGAAATATAAAAGGGATAATTTATTATATTCCCAAGGGCTGAATAAAGAACTTAGTTTTTTCCAAGTTGTAACTCTTGGCAACAGTGAAAAAAAAAACAAGGTATATATTTATATAGTTATCTCATATGTCACAGAGAACTTGGGTTAGGTTTTCTTAGCTACCAAAGGTCCACAGTCCTTTTCCTGGTGACAACAAGCTAGGTCTTTTGAATGTGCAGTTTAAGGGGCATTTATTACACTTACATTTGAACATCTGGAATAGGCAGAATATCTTTTTTACGGCACTATAAATGAGGATTCTTTTTACTTTTCTTGAAATCTTAAAAGTATGTGGCATCTACACGGAAAGCTTAAAGACAAGAGAACCACAGTTTTAACTGCTTGAGGGGATTGTTCTCTTGTCTAAATGCTTGACCATGAGAGAGACTGCTTCCCTCCTCCAGCGGCTGCAGGAGTGAGAGTTTCTTTTCTAAAAAGTTGTTGGCTTCTTTCCTTTTCCTAGCCTTCTGACAGTAAGTGGAGAGCAAACGCCTGGTGCCCCGGCCTCCTGGCCTGCTCTGTGGCGAGCGCCCTTTCTGTCCTGGCAGGTTCACGGGAACTCCTGAGCTGGCCTGTCAGGGCTGCTGCATCAGGGCCTGGTCTTGAGAGAGTCCAGCAAAGTGCACAGCGTTTTCATGTTAGAAAGATGCTGGGCTAAGTCAGTAAAGGTTGTAGCCACCAGCATTCACATTGGAGGGGGGGCTCTATTAAAGAGGACTGGAAATGCAATATGGTGTTCCCTTGGCGGGGCCTGTTAATTACAGATGAGGGTGTTAACTAGAGAGGTCAGGTTGCCAGTCTTTGCCACTAAGATGACTTTAAGTTCTTTCACTGGCATGGGTTTTTAAAAACATCAGTTCTATTTTATTTTGACTTACCCAATTTGGTATACTTTTCTGATAGCATTTTCATGAACCTTATCATTTAATCCTAACAAAAACCTCTGCAGAGGACTTGAAGCTCACAGTTGAAATCCTGACTTGAACTTTCTAGTTGTGTGGCCTTGGGTAAGTTACTTGGTCTCAGATCCTCAGTTTCCTTATCAGTGAAATGGGAACAAGGACACATAAGTAACTTGCAAAGTTGCAGGGATTATAGATAATATGTATGTTAATCCTTAACTGTAGTAGGTATTTGGCTGCTAACTGAAACCTTTCCAGATACGCAGAGGTGGGTGTAAGGAACCGAGCACGCAGGAAGCGCAGGAGAAGAAGCCAGAGCCGCTCCCGGTATTGTTCTCTGTCCTGGTCCTTCTGGGCAGAGTGCAGGTAGCCCACAATATCACTTGCTTCCTTTATTTTATTTTTACTTCAAGCTGAAGTGTCTCGGTACCACGTTGGTACTCGGAACTGGCTTAGTGCAGCGCAATGATGGGTGAGTGCGTTCTGAGGGCAGAGGGCCCCTCTGGGCTTGGGGACGATGAGTGGAGACGGCAGATAGGAAGCAGGGCCGTGTGAGGAGAGCGGCCTCACCCGTACTCCTCAGCCACTGACGCCCTTGGCTGCTCTTATTTTAGATGTGTTTATGGATTGTTACTGGCTCCTCCTCATTGGAACTCATTGTTCGTGTGGACCAGGTGCGGTTAAGGTTTAATGAAAGCAGTTCACTGGCTTTGTTGTGAGTATCAAAAATGCGGTAAATTTACCTCAATGAAGACAAGTTTGTGTAACTGTTAGTGTTTTGGTACTAGTTCCAGGAGTTGAGCACTCACAGCCTAGATGAGTGCAGAATCGGAATAGTCGGACCTCCCAGTTCGGCTCACGTGGCCCTTCTCGGGTCGCATTTTGACTGCGCCAGGCGTGGCCTGGGCACTGCCGCATCTTAGGTGTGACTTGTGTCATGAAAATTCAGTTCGCTGTGGCTGAAGGGAAACATACTGCTTCCTGGGGTTGGAAATGGGAGCTCATTTGGAATTGACCCTTTTGCTTCTCAAGAAGGAGGCGTTATAGGCCGGGAAACTGGGGTGTAAGCGGAGTTAGGCCCACTCTAAGCCTGCTGTGTAGATTGGCCGTGTTGCGAGGCTTGTGGGCTGAATCCCCGAGCAGAGAAAGAACCGGGGCCCTGGCAGTGAAAGCCCGGAATCCTGACCAGCAGGCTGCCGGGGAACTCCTTAGAGTGAGTTCTGCCTGTCTGCACTTGAACCTCAGCAGGGGAAGCGTGGAAAGGAGAGAGGAACTGTGAGCGGCAATCATCAGCCCTTAGAAGTTTAGTTGAGCATGTGCTAAGCACAAGGCACCTGGAAACAATTCTGGCTACAGATCAAGACAGAGGGGTGTCAGGTGTCCTGAGGTAACGCAGCAAGCGGTTAAGTGGTTAACCCTGTGGTTCCCAAATCTTTTTACATTGTGAGAATACATAGGGGTGGATAGCAGCAGTGATTTTTAGCAGCGAGAAGAAAAATATGCTCTCTTACTGCCAAGTGACAGTGAAAATACAGTATTTGCTTTTTAAATTAGTATATATGTGTTTTGCAGCATTCCATAGAAGATTAGTGGGTCTCATTGAATTCTTGGAGTAATAAGAGTGTGGGTGGCAAGCAGAGGTCCTGGTTTGGCTACTGACTTTTTAGTGACCTAGGGTGAAAATTTCTCAGTTACATGTGGGGATTGTAATAGAGAATCTGAAATGCATACTGAATCTAGATTGCAGTCAGTCCTTAATGAGGATGTAAACTTCATTGTTACTCTGTTATTTGGCCGTATGGCAACTGGGGATCCGAATCTGGGCCCTGGCAGTGAAAGTGCTGAGTCCTAGCTGCTGGACCACCAGGGAAGTTCCAGCATCATTCTTTTAAATGAATAGTGCAGCAGCAAAAATTTAGGTGTTTTTTTTTTTTGTCAGTAATTACTGGATTGGGTTGGGTCTGCACAAGAAACACAAGTTTATTTCATTCAGCAAATGACTATTGGCCCTCCGCGCCACCCCCAAAAAAAAAACCTTAGCAGTTAAAATCCTGAGTTATATAACTGCTACTAAAAGGGTGATTGTATGGGGTATTATTCAAAGGTAAATAACTTGGTCTGTACCCTCAAGGAGGATGATAAAAAGCAAAACGGTAGAGCAGGGAAAGTGCCCCGAGTCTTGGTAGGAAAAAGAGTTCCAGGCTGGTGATGTGGTCAGGTTCTTTTATAGAGCTGGCATTTATTTGAGTTGGCCCTTAAAGGTTGGAAAACACTGTGACAGGTGCGAGAGGCGCAGGCAGACAGTGCTGCCAGACTCCCAGCCGAGAGCAGGGGGCATCATGGAGCCGTAATTAGTTTGCAGCTCCGTCTTCCCTCACGGCCTCTAGTTTTCCTAAGGAATGGCATGGACTCTCTCAAGACCTTGTAACTTGCTGTGCTCGTGTGTAAGATGAGTACCAGGACAGCGGCCCGTCTCCTAGGATAGGCAGCACGCCTCTAAACCAGCAGGAGTCAGTTGGATTACTGTTAGTTACCTAAGAGCTCTCTCAGGAAAAATGTGGAACAGCTCACTGAGATTGGCTTGGCCAAAGAGGAAGAAACAGTTCATGAAAAATCCACACATGGGCTAATCATTTCGTAGGAAGCTAAATTTTTTTAACTATTATTTGTAGGCTGAAAGTAACCCTAAAATGTTCCCTGTTAATTTTCTTCCACTGATAAACATCTGATGATTTAGTATAACGTATTTCCCTTATACTTTACCATTATGAAGTAAGCAAGAGGTCTTCTTAAAGCAGCAGTGTAAAAGTGAGATTGCCCAAACTACCATTTATTTTAGCTTTGAAAATGCATGTTGAATATTGGGTTGTCATTTTTCTAAAAGATAAATATCTCGTTAAAATAAAAAATTATAAAATGCTTGCAGACTGTCCGCTTGCCTGGATTGCCTTGTGAAAGGAAAGGACTCCTTGGGACCAGGAGTTAGAGTGCTCGGATTCGTGTGCCTGCTCAGTACTGTCTGGCTTTTGGCCCTGTGGAGAGTAGCCCACCAGGCTCCTCTGTCCATGGGACTTTGAGGCAAGAATGCTGGAGCGGGTTGCCATTTCCTGCTCCAGGGGATCTTCCCAACCCGGGAAGTGAACCTGTGTCTCTTGCATCTCCGGCATTGGCAGGCGGATTTGCTGTCACTGGGCCACCTGGGCAGTCCATCTGTACTCGGATTGGTCCTCAGTAAACCAGAGAAGACGCACGATGGAAATGGGATTGAGGGGAGGACCAAGAGCCATAAGCACTTTTCCTGTGATTGTTTTAATGTGCTGTTCACTTTTTAATCTCGAGTGTTTTCTCTGGAAACCAGCCCTCCACTTGACTTAAAATGCCAGCACCCATATAGGAAAGCAGATGTAATTTTGCCAAATGCCTTTTTAATCGTCACAGACTGGTTTCTTCTGAGTGGAAACGTGCCTTGGGACAGCGTGGGGTATGGGCGCCCTGCTCGGGCGCGCTGTCCCCCGCTGTTGGGGTTAAGTGTGCAGGGCGAGTGTGCGAGATGGCAGTGTCCTCTGAAGATTTGTCCCAGCTCTGATTTCAGGCGCATGGGGCAGGTATGAGTTCTTTTGGATATTTGACACTTACGAAACTAAACTCGAGCATAATTTTAGTCACTAGGTTTCGCTTCATCGAGTTAAAAAACTTTGTGCACCATTCTTTGACACTGAAATTAAGGGCAAAACATGTTTAGATACAGGGAAGTGTGGAAATGTAAAGGTCACATTGTTTTCAGCGAGCTTTTTAAAGGCCAGTTTAATGGGAGTTTGTCCTGCAGCATTCCAGTCTGTTCTTTTCCATTCTTTTCTAGGAATAGCCCCTGCTTATTTTTAGGTTGTTATGTAAGAAGTATAAAATGGATTTGCTTTAGTTTCGCTTTTATTTTGAAACAATACCCAATTAAGGCGTCTACTGTGAAATTACAAGTAACCTTGTTTTAGATGTAAAATCACAGAAGAAAATTTGGAAATGGGAGCATCTAGAGAGGGGGAGATGGCCCCATTGCTACCCGGACTTTACTTTGGCGTTTCTCTTTGTTGCTTTTCTACTGTTTTTAAGACTGCACCTCTCCAGCCAGCCCTTGCTGCGCCTCTTCTGGCGCGTCTGCCCTCGAGAGCTCAGTCGGCAGGCAGGGCTACAGTGTTACTAGGCGCCGTGCTGGGTGCTCTGGTGCACGGCGGGTTTTACCTCTGCGCTCCAGCGATGCTGCAGACCCACGGGTTGCTCCAGGTTTATAACCAGTATCTGACTTTCAGTTGCCCACCATCGAGTTTTATCGCTAACGATGGATATTCATTTACACTAACCCTGAAAGTCCCCGTAGTAACCGGTTAACGCATATGCATAATTGTAACGATTATGCGAAGTGTTTTTGATTCCTTTTTTGATGTATTTCATAATCATGATGCCTAAGTATATGGTTATCTGATTGTTTTTCTAAACAGTGTCCTGGTTGGCTCTTGTTCCTGAAGAATAATTACCCAGAAATACACTAAATGGGGAATAACAGCTGTAAGTGGTGTTGAGTGGCTTCACGTTGTCGCTTTTAATGTTTTGAAGATCTGACTGCAGCCATGAGCAGCAATGAGTGCTTCAAGTGCGGACGGTCTGGCCACTGGGCCCGGGAGTGCCCCACTGGTGGAGGCCGCGGTCGTGGAATGAGAAGCCGTGGCAGAGGTGGTTTTACCTCGGATAGAGGTATTTTTGTCGAATAAAAAATTCTGAAGTGCTTCCGTATTCATGAGCGTCAAGACTCGGCTAACGGGCCACGCACGCTTTGTCTCCGTCCAAAACAGGCTTCCAGTTTGTCTCCTCGTCTCTTCCAGACATCTGCTACCGCTGTGGCGAGTCTGGCCACCTTGCCAAGGACTGCGACCTTCAGGAGGATGGTAAGTGAGGGGAGCGTGCGGAGGAGGTCCCCCCCCCGGGGTGCGGCGCGGAGCCTGGCGGCACCCGTGAGGTGCCACCGTCTGGCTCTACCTTTCCCTGCCACCGAAGCCTGCTATAACTGTGGCCGAGGCGGCCACATCGCCAAGGACTGCAAGGAGCCCAGGCGGGAGCGGGAGCAGTGCTGCTACAACTGCGGCAAGCCCGGGCACCTGGCCCGCGACTGCGCCCACGCCGACGAGCAGAAGTGCTACTCCTGCGGCGAGTTCGGGCACATCCAGAAGGACTGCACCAAGGTCAAGTGCTACAGGTGAGCGCCGGGGCGGCCGCCGCTGGGAGGGCCCGGGGCGCCGCGGCCCCGACCTGGCCCCGACCACACGAGGGGTTTGGTGCGTGAGAGAGAGGGGTGACGGTTTGGCACCTTCAGAGACGTCGTAGGAAACTCCGAAGCGCGTGTTCTGTGTGTGTGATTCATACACAGGTCTCTCTCGTGAAATCGGGAGTCTCTGCTTGTGAACGTGACGTGACAGTATATGTACATGTTAGAGCATCACTTGGACAAGCTTTGATCCGTGCGTGCTTGTGGGATCCTAGGGGCTCGTTTGTGTGAAGACAGACCGTGTTGGCCCGTGTCTGGTGGTGGTGGTGGGCGATCCCCTGTGGACCGCTCAGCTGAGAGGCTTAGCCGTCGGGTTCCTCCTCCTTGGTCTTAGTTTAGGGGTTAATGAGACTGACTGTCTGAAGAACACAAATGTGTACTTCACTCATCATTGCTTTTTGTTTTGCACTAACTAATCCTTTAGTACACTCTGACTTTTTCTGAGCGCTCTTGTGACAGCTGTTTTAATTTCCTCTCTTAGGTGTGGCGAAACTGGTCACGTAGCCATCAACTGCAGCAAGACGAGTGAAGTCAACTGTTACCGCTGTGGCGAGTCAGGGCACCTTGCGCGGGAGTGCACGATCGAGGCCACAGCTTAATCGCTCTCCTTTGTCGCCCCTCCTTTTCTGATTGATGGTTGTATTATTTTCTCTGAATCCTCTTCACTGGCCAAAGGTTGGCAGACAGAGGCTACTCCCAGGCCAGTGAGCTTTACTTGCCGTGTAAAAGGAGGAAAGGGGTGGAAAAAAAATCGACTTTCTGCATTTAACTACAAAAAAAAAGTTTATGTTTAGTTGGGTAGAGGTGTTAATGTATAATGCTTTGTTAAAGAACCCCCTTTCCGCGCCACTGGTGAATAGGGATTGATGAATGGGAAGAGTTGAGTCAGACCAGAAGCCCGTTCTGGGTTTCTCGAATATGTTCCCATGTAGGAGGTAAAACCGATCCTGGAAGTGTCTGTGAGCTTCCATAAATAACTTTAATTTTAGCATAATGACTGCCTTGGATTGTCTGACCTCAGTAGCTATTAAATAACATCAAGTAACATCTGTATCAGGCCCTACAAAGAACATACAGTTGAGTGGGAGTAAACAAAATAAAAAGACACACACGCGTGTTAGTGGCTGTGCGAGAACACTCGGAATCGAAGCCTGAGCAGGAACAGCCTCACCACAGCGTTGATGCTGGGTTAACAGATGGTGATGGCAATGGCGTAGAACACGTTTTCAAAGACTAAATCTAAAACCCAGAGTAAACATCTATGCTCAGAGTTAGCATAATTTGGAGCTATTCAGGAATTGCGGAGAAATGCATTTTCACAGAAATCAAGATGTTATTTTTGTACTATATCACTTAGACAACTGTGTTTCATTTGCTGTAATCAGTTTTTAAAAGTCAGATGGAAAAAGCAACTGAAGTCCTAGAAAATAGAAATGTAATTTTAAACTATCCAATAAAGCTGGAGGAGGAAGGGGAGTTTGGCTGAAGTTCTTTTTGTTTCAGCTTTTCATTAATGTGGGTAGTGCACAGTGCCGCGTTAAAGGGGAGCGGGGCGGGGGGGGGGGCTGGAAGCTGACCGTTGGGAGTTTCCTTTTTGTGCTAAGGCAGTCTGGCCTTCAGTGAGGAAACGTAGCTGTTAGAGGGAGCACAGGCCTCAGACGCTCTGTCAGCTCTGCAAGGACATAGACAGTTTACGTCTTCTCGTCCATTATAATGACGGCCTTTCGTTCCACGTTGATTCTGAACAGTTCTAACACCATGGATGGCTTTCGTTAAAGTTTATTTTTTTTAATGTGGACTCTCCTTAAAGTCTTCATTGAATTTGTTAGTATGATTTTTTTGGCTGCGAGGTGTGTGGGATCTTGGCTCCTGGGCCAGGGATGAACCTGCACCCCCTGCACTGAAAGGCGAAGGCTTAAGCGCTGGGCCATCAGGAAGTCCCACCATGATAGTCTTACCATGGCAAGTTTTCCTGGACTTCACAGGGATCTGAAATGTTGGATTCCTTGTGTTTTCTCCTAGGGTGTGATCTAGAGTTGACATGCACCTTAGAAGTCGTTTAATGAACTCACTTTATAGATGAGTTCCTAGAAGCTTAAGTTGAAGAATGTGCAGCTGCCTGGAACCTCAAGTACCCTTCCTCTCCTACAGCGGCTGAACGCCCCTGCCCCTCCCTGTGGCTGCTGCCCCGAGCTTCCCAAGGTGGCTCGTTGGCCCCTTCATCCTGCCGGGTGGTTTCCTAGCCTTGCATGTGCTACACACCATGTGTCATCCGGTCAGTGTGGCGGTGGCTCACACAGCGCTGTGCTCACCAGAGCAGCAAGATGGTGCGCCCCAGAGCCGGTTCATTTCTGTAGAGTGTCAAGCTTTCAGTTTTGCTTTGCTTGTGTGGTTGGGTTACATTGTTTCTTTTTGGCTGAGTTGCACCCCGTGGGATCTGACTTCCCCGCGTCTCCGGCCTGGAAGCTTCCGGTCTTTGGTCTTTAACCTGGGGCAGCCAGCGGAGTCCCTTTGATGTTTTTCTGAAGCAAGTGCTGTATCTCAGATGTTAAGCATGTTGGAGATGGTGATAATTTTAGTTTTCTGGCACAAGTACCAGTGATGTTGCATTTCATCAGTTCTACTGCTGATAGAGAACTTGCCCTCTTGCATTAAAATGACAAGCGTTTCCCTTGAAAAGTCAGTAATCTGTCATTCATTCACCTGATGATTTTAGCATTTCCTGTTCTTTGTGTACAGTTGGGAGAAATTAGGAGGTCGCTCCCTGGTTCTGGTTCAGCAAAAGCAAGTTGTGCTAAGTGAGACAGTGCCCTTGAGGGTTTTGAGGATTCTGGTAAATAATGAGTATCATCCACTTAGGAAGAGTTGATTTTTTTAGATAGAAATCGTCAAGATTTCTGTTGCAATTGTAGGGAAAACAGTGCCTTGAAGGATTTTGTCTGGGATGTTGGTAGCTGTTGTGTTTGAGTTATTTTATATGTTAAATTATTCGTGGAACAGGCTGTCCTTGACTTTAAGGCCGTTCCACGGTCAGTAGGTGAGGTATCTGGCTTCTGATGAGACATTGTTGTCTACTCTTAAGTGTCAGAGGCAAAATCTTGGATTCGGGGCTGTCAGAAGTCAGCAGCATATACTCGTACCACCTGTTCTCTGTTCCCTGTTTGGGGATCTGTTTCCCTTAATTATGTATTAGTACCGGTCATGACAGTCCTTGTCTATCATTTTTAAAACCTGGTAGAAATTCTAGTTGTCCAAAAGATTTTGAGCACATTATTTATTGGACTCATGTAACTGCTGCAACCGTTTAAAACATTTCTAACGAAAGTTTAATAGAGTAGGTGTTAAAGAACATCTCTGTTAGAATTAAAGAGGCTAGCATTGGGCATGACTTTCTCAGGGTAGGTACTGAGCGGTATTTTGTAAGATGCTGGGTGACTCCTGGGATAAGGAGACAAGGTCATGGCTCCAGTGGTGTGGTTATAATCTGAGAACAACTCAGTCCAGAGCTTGTGCTCTGAATTACAAAGGTTCATGTACATTTAATTATCCTTGTTACTTGCCTTAGAATTGAAAGAAATTACATTGAACGTAACAGCTTCCCATCTGTTCATTTCCGCCTCCGCTACTAACCTTGGCAATGAACTTGTCTGCTCGTGATCTCGGTAAAGGTTTTGGTAGCAAGCTGAGGTGTCAGTTCTGTCTCCCAAGCAGGCTGTATGTGATGGCAATGAGGGTCAGTGGTGTCTTCAACCTCACAGACTTCGTGTTTTCACACTTGGGTTTCTGCTCTTGTGCTTGTGGAAACATACCTTCCTAGGCGGGCCTGAGGTGACCGAGCCAGCTGCGGTGAGCGAAGCGCACGCCCTTCAGCCGGTCGGGGTGCTTTTGTGTTCACTGCCGCGTTTTCCATGGAAGGTACTTTGCGGTATGAACCACGAACCCTGGCCTGGAGCCTGACCACTCGGGTCTCCACCGGAGAACACTGCTGCGTGACAGCTGTTGGGCAAAGAGGTAGTAACTCCAACGATGTCATGGCAGGCCTTCTGCAGTTCACCGAGGTCGGCTTCTTGCATGAGCAGAGCGCCCTGCGCTGCTCTCCACCTGAGCCCTCCACCGTCAGCAGCTTCGCAGCTGCAGTCTGCTTGCCCTCTTGTGCCCTGTCACGACAGTTGCTGGAGCAAGATGAACCCAGGTCTCCTGCATTGCAAGCAGATTCTTTACCATCTGAGGCACCAGAGAGCACTCTCACAGTTTGGGAGATGGGAACTACGTCTATACTTCCTGGTCAGGCCACAGGGGTGTGTGCATGAGGCCCGGATTTTTCAGCACTCCTATGTTTGAGGCAGCCTTGTTTGATCACTGGAGCTTTCGGGAGCCTTCCAACCAAGGATTGATTAGAGCCAGATGAGTGTGGAGGTCTAGAGAAGATTTCCAGCTGATGTATTACAGGGATGGGCATTTCTTTTCGGGGGTGCTGTGCTGGGCCTTCGTTGCTGCGTGGGCCTTCTCTGCTTGTGTGAAGCGGAGGCCTACTCCATGGCTGTGGGCTGTGGGCTGCTCATTGCAGGGGCTTGTTCGGAAGCACCGGCTCTAGGGGGCGTGAGCTTCAGTAGCTTTGGCTCCCGGGCTCTGGCGCACAGGCTCAGTAGTTGGGGCACACAGGCTTAGTTGCTCCGAGGCGTGAGGGATCTTCCCAGATCAGGACTCGAACTTGATTGGGAGGTGGACTCCACAGCTGAGCCACCAGGGAAGCCCGGGATGCGCCTGCCTTTTAGCGCCTCCCAGTTTGGGTAAGTGAAACTGTGCAAATGATGTGGTCTCTTTAAATGCAGATGAAGGGACTTGTCCAGGCTGAGGCCTTTTGCTTATTCGCTAATATTCTGGGTGAAATACTTGGCAACAGGAACCTGGACAGATACGGCAGAGATCAGAGAGTTGCGTGTGTGACTTCTAACACCTGGCTAAGTCAGTTCTCACCTCCCCCCAGGGCTGTCTTAGTACCTCTGTACCCAGATCTCCAAAAACTCTGCTGGTTTTAGCAGCAGAGCCTTGCTTGTGTTTGAAGCTGTGTGGCAGCACGTAGGCAGCAGACCACACTGAAATCTCTGCTCAGGGTCAGTTGTTGGCTCGTACTTGAAGCTCAGCCAGTCGCCCTGAGCTCCTCTGTAAAGTGAAGAAAAGCTGTCCTGCAGAATCACTGTGATCGTGATTGGGCGACGAGACGCATCGTTGGTGACGGGTGGAATAGTCAGTGGTACCTCGTGTTTGTTTTCAGACTTCCTGCAGTGCCACCACCCTTCATGCTGCTGAGAGGAACACCTCTCAATGTCTGGCAACCCTGAAGTGGGCCGGGGTGAGCCAGTTATCAAAGTGCTCAAGTGTCTGGCCACTAACTGCAGACTCCTGGGGGGCAGCGGGTCGTGTGGGTGGAGCTGGTCAACTGGCAGATGGAGGAGGTGGTGCTGCAGGAAACTGATGGGCCCTGCCCCTCTGGGGTCAGCAGCGGCCCAGCTCTGCCCCACTAAGGGGCGCTGCCCACTGCTTCACACTTCATTTAATGTGTTCTTGTCTAACCCTGAGCTCATTTTGAAAATCAGCTTTTCTTGGGCATTGAGACCTTGATTCAAAATAAGTTCCCATCCTAAACCTTGATTATAAATGCAATTTCGCTTTAGAAATTTGAAGCAGAAACACTACAAGTATAATGGATTAAAGTCTTATTAGTAACTGAAATTTTCTTAAAATTTTGGGATGCTCCAATCATACCCCTTCCCAAGGATTCTACCATAACTCATTTTTACTCTCTCCTTGGGTGTTAATTCTATTAGACCCAACAGAATAGCATCCCCTCGTGAACATGGGAGTTTCTGGTGTACTCTGCTAGTTACCTCTAGGTTGGGACAAAGAAGCCCAAAGTTGATTAAAACCTACGACTGCCTGAGATGCAATCCTCTCTCAGGAGAGCTGTGTCATTTTAGTCTCCTACTGTGATGCCTTTACTCCCCACTAAGAACACAGTGCTCCGAGATCCATTCAGATTACAAGGGTCGGTATTAACTTCCGGTCTTGGGCTTGGACCAGGACAGTACATGGAGGGGAGGGTATGCTTCTGCCTCGGATGGACCTTGTCACCATCTCATCCTAACATGACCAAAGGCGTCATCCCATCAGAGTTAAAAGTCTGCTCTAAGTTTGGTTGGCTACAGAGGCCCGTCTCTGTCCTAAATCAGGTATGGGTGAGATCTGGGTATGAATCAGCCTGGGGCATCACTCCTACCAGTAGCTTTGTGACTTGCTCCCCAAGATGAGTGGGAGGCATAGGGCCCCAGTAAAAAGACACAGGACGCTGCCCTTCAGGACAGAAGACTGGAAGGAAAAGGCCTCACTGGTTTCAACCAGTTACAGAATCCAGCAGGGCAAGCGGTGTTAGGGCCTGAGCACATCCTCTGGGCTTGAGCTGCCTCCCCAGGAACCATCGGTTCCTCTCCATGGACGGCAGCACCTGTTCACGGCTGCACACTTGGATCAACCTGTTTCCTGCCCCTAGAATTTTCGGGGGTTAACAGCCCTCTTTTGTACCCTGTCCCTTGCCATCCAAGCTGGCAGTGGTTCTGCTGGTGTGAAATGTTTAACTTTGGGGGTCTCCTGCGTGTGTCATCGGAATTCACTCCATCTGACAAGAGGTTTCTCTGTACATCTCTCCTGGATAACCCATCTGTATTCCTGGCTTCTGCTGAGATGGTTGAAAGTGGCCATCAGCCTGGCAGAGAGCCCCCTAAAGCTCACAGTACTAAAGCAGCGAAGTTTTCAGGCAAGGCACATGCAGACTTTTCAGGGTCCCACCTAAGTGGCACACATTCCTTCCACTCCATTCCCATAGGCCAGGGTTTCCTGGCAAGCCCACACCAACTGTCAGGGAGGTGGACGACGGACTGTGGCAGGACAGCCTGAACTTTTTAAGAGAAAACTTGTCACGGTTCAGGCATGGGCCCCTGGTGGTCCAAGCACTGGTCGGTCCTGTCTGAACCACAAATGCTGGCTGCATCCCCCGATGGCCTGTGCTTCCCGGCTGCAGCCGGAGCACCCAGCAAAGATTAGGCCTCGTGTCGCAGGAAGTTGCTTCCGCAAAGCACCATGCTGGCCGAGGGGGAGGTGCTGGAACTGGCCGAAGTGGCCACCGGGGCCCTGCGGGAGGAGCCCCCAGGCCTATCCCTAGCGGTGGCCTCTTTGCCTCCCTGGTCCGGGGCTAAGGCCCTTCTGATCCCTGCAATGTGTCCAGTACCCACAGACTGAGCCCCTGCAGTAACGGTCTTTTTCTCCCCCGGGCCTTACGTTTGTTTTGAAAGGGTGACCTCAAGCCTTGGTCCAGATCGGACAGACCCCGCGATTCCAGGAGAAAATCTCAGAAGCACAGACCCGAAATAAACGCCTGAGAAGAGGGGGAACTGGTGAGGCGAGGCAGCCTCCAGCCACTGGCGGGCACGCGGGCCGCGGGAGGGCCCCCCGTCCACTCAGAGGGCTGAGGACGACATACTCCCGACGGCGTGTCTCCGCTCCCAGGACGTGACGGGGCAGCCGGGACGCGAGCCGCCTGGGGCAGCCACGGCCCCAGCAGCCTCACACAAGGCGGCGGGGCCGCGAGTCATCACGGGAAATGTCGCCGTTGTTATCGCGAGAGCAATACCAGCCCCACCACCGCCCCACCCCCCCGGTCCGAGTCGGAGACGCTTCCGTTGCATTGCGCAAGCGCAGTTCTGCCGCGCCCCTAATTTTCGTGCGCACACGTCGGTGCGACGTCCTGATGCCCAGGGAAGGTTGCCAACGGGAGCGCGCCTGGACTTCCTTCCCGTCCCCAGGTCAATTGAGCTTCGCTTCCGGTTCCTCACTTCCGGTCCCTTAGTTATTCTTCCGACTGGAAAGCCGGTGGTCCGGGAAGGCTAGAACCTTCCGTTCCCGTCCGGATTGGCCGCTCCCGGGGCGGCGGAGGTCCGTGGGCCGGTGCCGCCCGGCCTGAGGGCGGCGCACTCCCTCGCAGCATGGTGAGCGGGGCGGGGAGCGAGGGAGGAGAGCGGCGGGCCGGGGCCGGGGAGCCCGGGGGCTCCGGCGCCCGCGTTCGGGACCCAGGGCCTTCCCGCCGCGTGAGGCCGGAGGGGGCGGGGGCCGCCTCCCGAGGGCAGTGTCCCGGGACGGGAGGACGCGCGGTCCGTTGGTGCCCGTGACGTTCTCAGCAAGCGAAGCGCCCGTGCGAGCAGCGCGGCTCCGTAGCAAGTTACCGAGGGCGTCGCGGAAGTCTGTCGGTTGATGAGAAACCCGTGCAGGAAGGAGCCTTCTGCGCTCTCCGGCGCCGGGAGAATGTGCCCCCCAGCCCGTTCTCCTTCCCACTGGCCGCCTCAGCCCGCGGGCTCTCGTTGCCGAACTCTGACAAGCGTAGCGAGTCTCCTCTCTCCGTTCCCTAGCAGAGGAGCAGGGGCCCTGGCCTTGGATGCTTCTGGCAAACTGGCCATCACACACACTCCTTTTTGTGGGTTTCCATAACCCTGGATTTCGCTGTTGTTCGCTTGCTCAGTCGTGTTCGACTTTTTGCGCACCCGTGGACCGCAGCACTCCGGGCTCCCCTGTCCTCCACTCTCTCCCTGAGTTTGCCCGAATTCATGTCCATTGAAAGGGTTAGCCTCTCAGTCCTGCCCAACCCTTTGTGTCCCTGTGGACTATGGCCCGCCGTGGGATTCTCCAGGCAAGAATACTGGAGTGCGTAGCTGTTCCCTTCTCCAGGGCATCTGCCCGACTCAGGGAGCGAACCTGGGTCTCCTGCATCGCAGGCGGCTTCTTTACCGCCTGAGCCACCAGGGAGGCCCTGAAAGACGGCGGGCAGGAGGAGAGGGGGCAAGCGAGGGTGAGAGAGTTGGATGGCATCGCCGACTCTGCGAGATAGTGACGGACAGGGAAGCCTGGCGTGCAGTCCGTGGGGTCACGAAGAGTCGGACACGACTGGGTGAGGAAACAGCAGCCACAGCTGTCCACTGAGTCGGGGCCCTGGTCAAGTGACTCATTGTGCTGGGGAGGGAGGTTCCTCTGACTTCCCCCAAAAGGAAGGACCGTGGCCAGATTCCTAGTGCCCAGCATGGCGTTTCACAAATTACATTGGATACTGAGACTCTGTAGGCTTTAATGAAGTAGGTAGGACACAACCTCAGCCTTCAAGAAGGCAGCTTCTCCTGGGAGAGCCTCTGTGTTTCTTTCCTTAGTAGATGTCGTGTTCATTTATCTACCAAGCACTTAGCGAGTTTATTTCTCTGTCACTTGGAAGAAAAAGTCAGAAAGACGTAAGTGGAGCTCACACTTTCTGAGCACCTCTTTACTGCACCACTGACGTCCTCACATATTTGTCTGAGTGAACCATCCTGACGCCTCTGTGAGGTAAAAGGTCCCATCCCTGCCTGGAGGCGGGGAAGCCGAGCCGGAGAGAATTTCTCGGGGATGCTAAGTGGGAGAGTGGACAGTGACACTCAGGTCCTGGACTCAGCGCGCACTCTTCTTACACTGGAGCCCAGAAAACGTGCTCCCTGCCCGACGCTGCGTTTCAGGGATAAGTGACTCGCCCTAAGTGCAACAGTCTTTCCATAAAACTCACTTGTAAAAGCCAGTCTTTCCTTCCTCAAGTTCCACTGGCAGAGAACAGAGTTGTGATGCTGGGTGGAAAGTGCCTGGTAGGTATAGACCCAGACAAAGGGGAGCAGCCTAGCTGGGAAGAAGAGGTGCCGGGAGAATTGTCTGGGATGCAGATGGCTCCGGTGGATTCTGAAGGGGGCGTGGCCAGGTGGAAGGGCGTGGTCGCAGTGGAGGAGTCCAAGCGGCTGAGCCGAGTCCCGGTATCTGGGCGTCTTCTGATTTTTGTTGTTATTGTTGTGCTCATGCTTCTGGCTGTGTCCTGAGGAAGCTTTTCTTTAAAACCTTTTTCTGAAAAGTAAAGGAAACAGCTCTTTAAAAATGCACGTTTTCTTCCCCTCTCTTTTCCTTTTAGGCCCGAAACGCGGAAAAGGCCATGTAAGTATCAAGTCCCTTTTGTCTGCAAATTGTATGCTGCTTAATTGCCAGCTTGGAGCGCTTTTTCTGTTCGGTCTTTGGGTACCCGTCTCTCCCTCTCCCTCTCCCTGTGTTGAAGTCGCGTGCGTGTCTCTGCCCATGTATTTATCTCCCCCGAAGTGTTTTCTCGCTGCTCCCAGAACTTACACTGTAGGGGAGGCGGGGCTGTGAGAGCGGCAGCCCTTCTTATCCGTGTTTTTAATACTGCAGTGGGGTGCTGAGTTTCCCACAGTCCTTACCTGCCTTGTGGGTAGAGGGAGGGGATACGGGGTGTTCAGGAACACAAGTCCTTATGAACCCTGCTCTTTGGAACGTGGAAAGCCATGATGTCTCTGGTTTCTTGACAGCAGTGTGTATGTGTGCATGTGAGTGAGAGGTGGCAGGTAACGTCATGAGCAGATCTGCCCACCCAGGAACTTGGGTGATGAGAGACCTGTGAGCAGGATCTAACGGTCTTCTCTCTTCCCGGTAGGACGGCCTTAGCAAGATTTCGCCAGGCTCAGCTGGAAGAGGGGAAAGTAAAGGTTGGTTTACAGCTTCCTCGTGAGTTTTCCAGTAGGAAGGACGAGCGCAAGCAGACTCCAGACCCTCCTCTTCTCGTCTTTGCTTCCCTGTATCCTAAGGGTCTGTTTGCCTGAGGCCCAGGTGAAGCTCCCTGTCGCGGGGGCCGCGTGATGATCGGTGATGGGACGCTTGGGTCTCCCTGTTATCCCAGCCTGGGCTCATGCTGAGTAGTAGAAAGTGGGGTGTGCTCTGGGAAGCAGCTCTAACCTGAGACCAGTGGATGACCTCTGTTCATGGAGACTCAGCCAGATTAGGGGCAATATGTGCTGTTCTTTGAGTATTTTCATTTTGTTTTTTAAAAGTATCCTCTCACCTGCCCCTGCACTCCCACACACTCCTGTGTACACACAGACGCGCGTATGTATGTATGTTCTAAACACTGATCGCTGTTGCTGCTTAAAGTGGCGCAGACGTGCCACGAGATGGGCATAGCCAGGTGCCCTTCACATCTCTCTGTGACGCCTGACCCCGAACAACTCAAGTTTGAACTGCGTGCATTCACTTATTCACAGATACTGTTCAGCAGTAACTACTGTGGAGCTACAGAGTTGTGGTTGGTTGAATCTGTGGTTGCAGAGAAACCACGGATCCCGAGGGCTGACAAAGTTAGACTCGGATTAACCCCCACTTTGCTCACGGTCACGGCCAAGCGCAGTGGGCTTTTCCATTGAGTGTTGGCCCCCATCCCAGTTGCGCTGCACGGAGTGTTCCTGCCTGTGCGGTTGTTTCCTGCAGAGAGACTGCAGAGTGAGCCTTAAGGCCTGATGGAAGCCACTGAGGACTGAAGCTGCAGATGTCTTTAGACTGTTAGACATTTGAGGCTGCAGGCCGCAACCAGTTGTGACTGTTGCACGAAGCTTGTAATTTCATATGAGATAGTGGCAATGTGTGTGTTTTGCCTTTCCTTAGGAGCGAAGACCCTTCCTTGCCTCAGAATGTACTGAACTGCCTAAAGCCGAGAAGTGGAGACGACAGGTGCGGTCTGGGCGAATTTGATCTTAGCAGAAATAACAAGTCTCTGAATTTTATTACCTGCATGACTCTTAAACCACATTCCTAAGCACTTTTAATTAGATATTTCTTACGCTTTCAGACTTATTCAGAAGTCATAACGATGTATTACCTTTTATTTTTTTCGTAGATCATTGGAGAGATCTCAAAAAAAGTGGCTCAAATTCAGAATGGTAAGCCAGCCTCTCTCTTTAAAGTGCTTGATTCTCACTTCCACAGTTAGGCGTGGGGACGTCAGCCCCCTCTCAGTGGTCGGTGGAACAGGAGTGAGGACAGAGAAGGACTGGGCAGTGGTATCAGTCAGTTTGACCTACTTGCCATGTATAGAGCACTCACCTCACAAAGAAGAGTACACTTTCTTCTTGAAGAGGAAATGGAATATTCACCAAAATAGAGCATATTTTGGATTGTAAAATAAATGCTAATAAACATTAAATAATTAAAATTTTGCAAAGTATAATTCACTGATTAAAATACAGTTAATGTAGAAATCGGTTACAGAAAGATACCTGGCAACTTCCTAAATATTTAGAAATTAAACATACTTCTAAACAACCCATATACCTAAAGGAAAACCTCAAGAAAATTAGAAAATGTTTTTAATTGAATGATAATGAAAATGTAATGTCACAATTCAGGGTATGAAAAAAGCAATGCTTAGATGAAATTTTATAGCATTAAAGTAAAATAAAATAAGAAAGGTCTCAACTCAGTGATCCCAGCTTCTCCCTTAAGAAACCAAAAGGAAGAGCAAATTAATTCCAGAGTAAGCAGAAGGGAGGAAACAGACAGACGAGCAGAGAAAGTAGAGCAGAAGTGGGTTCAGTAAAATCGATAAACTTCTAGTCCCGTTAGATGATCAAGAAAAAAAGACACAGTAACAGCAAGAATGAGATCGGGAATGTCACTATACTCTCTAACCATTCAAAGGATAAGGGAACATTAGATACAACTTCAGGGCTACAGCAAGAATGAGATCAGGACGTCACTATACTCTCTAACCATTCAAAGGATAAGGGAATATTAGATACAACTTCAGGGCTGTCACTCAGCACCTTAGATGAGACGGGCCTCTCCTAAACAGCCGCATGCTAACGAAACAGTGCTCCCTGACCGTCAGCAGTGTCACCTCTCCAGCCTCCTCCACCCACCCCTGGGAATTTCATGCTCTCTGGAGGGGGCTTTATTTATTAGAGAAATTGAATTCATAGTTAAAAACTTTCCAGCAAAGAAGAGTCCAGACCCAGATGGCTCCCCTGGCCAGTTCAGATATTTAAGGAGTACCAGCTCTACAGCTTCTCCCAGAAGAGTGGAGAAAGAACCCTTCCTGGTTTACTTTCTTACATATTCTGGTTTGTGTGCCCTTGACCCTGAAATCAGAGAAAGACATTACAAGAAGAGAAAAGACTACAGACAACATTCCTTCCGGAATTTGGCCATAAAGCCCTCAGCAAAGGATTGCATGGTTGATTCAGCACTCAAAAATCAATTCACTGTGTCATCAGTTTAAAGAAGGGAAACCATGTCATCTCAGTAGATGCAGAAGTATTTGACAAAGTTTATCATTCATTCATAAAAACTCTGCTAACCGGGAATGAACCGGAACTGCTTCCTTTCCCTGATAAAACACTTCTACCAAAAAGCCTGTAGTGAACATCACGCTGAATGCAGCAAGATGAGACCAGGAACAAGGTGAAGGTGCCTTTCTCATGCCTTCCGTTCAGTGTTGCACTGGAGCTCCTGGCCAGTACAGTAAAGCAAGAAAAGGAAGCAAAAGACCCAAAGGCTGGAAGGGAAGAAAAATGCTGTATTCCGAGATGGCTTTATCTTCTGTGTAGGAAATCCCAAGGAATCTACAGAAGGGTTTCCACAGTGAATAACTGAGTTTAGCTGGATGACAGACTAGAAAGTCCATACCAAAAAAGTCAATTTGATTTCTGTGTACTGGCAGGAACATTTGGAACTAGAGCATTTTTAAAAGTGTTATTTACAGAAGCATCAAAAGGCAAGAAGTACTTAGGTATAAATCTAGTAAGATACACACATGGTCTCTATGGTGAAAACTAGGAAGCAGTGATGCCAGGTAGTAAAGAACCACTGAAGTGGAGATGATAGTGTTTGTGAAGGGGAAGACTCAACATCGGAAAGAGGTCAGTTCTTTTCCTTTTTAAAATCTATCACAGAACCCCAGGGTGGTTTTCCAGTTTATGTTGACAAACTGTAAAATTTACAACTTTGCCATTCCATGTGAATGCAGCCAAAAGAACTTTGAAGAACAAAACTGGAGTACCCACAACATCTAATTTCAAGATTCAATGTAAAGCTGAAGGTATCAAGATAACATGGTCCTGGTGAGAGAGAGACATACGGGCCAGGAAACAGAATAAGGAGTCCAGACATAGGGGCACACGCGTGTGGTACGCCAACCTGGCAACAGAGCAGAAGCGGTTCAGGGGAGGAGAGGAGGCCGTCTCCCTCCCTGTAGGCACAGGTGCTTCGCTTCAGCACACCAGAGACCCCTGACCGTCCTCCCGCCTCTGGTGGGACGCCCTGGTCGCCAGTGACAGCGCCTCAGCAGCCTCCTGTGCTGTCCCCTTAAATCCGCCCGGTGGGCTCCTGGTCAGAGGTGTTCCCGGGGACCGGCAGGCTGCTTGCTGACGCTGCCTCCCCGTGTCCTGGACGCTGAGCGCCCCACCGCTGAGGCGTGATGTCTTAGAGCTGGTGGAAATGGAGCGGCAGGACGGCTTCAGTGTGTATTTCTCTGGTTGCTGATGGGGAGGAAGTTGCTTCTCGGAGTTTTTCTGGGGCCGCTGAAACTGTTCATATCGTCACCCTTCCGTGATTTCGGTGTGGATGGTTTTTCTCGTAAGCTGAAGTGGTTTTGCGTTGTCCACCTCTGTCAGCGTTGACACTCTTACAGGTGTAACATGAAGCGGTATTTTCAGGAAATGATATGACATTTCTCTTTTCTTAGCTGGTTTAGGTGAATTCCGGATTCGCGACCTGAATGATGAAATTAACAAGCTGCTTCGAGAGAAAGGACACTGGGAGGTCCGGATCAAGGAGCTGGGCGGCCCTGACTACGGGGTAAGTAAGCAGCAGCCCAGGGCCCAGCTCGGGGGCTTTCTAGGCAGGGTGGGTCCTGTCTCACTGCAGACCCCACAGGCCTACCTTGGACGAGGCCCTTGAGAAACGAAAGGAGCCTGGAAAGGGCCTGGTGTGTGTGCACGGGAACCGTGAAAGCACAGGGCCAGTGGTGTAGAAGGTCCCCGGCGCGGGCCTGGGAGTGTGTACCAGTCCGGCATCCAGGGTGAGCCACTCGGTCTCCCCGGGCCCCTTATGGAGACAACCTTGGCGCCGCACGTGCGTCTCTGAGCTCCTTGAGGATTGGGACAGCCCTTCCACTGCAGCTTCTGTGCTTGAGGGGGCCCTGGAGACAGGCACTCTGTGCTTGCTCTGGATTCTTTTTTTCCTCTGGATTCTTTAAAGGCACAGTGACTTTGAGGCTTTCAGGACCGTGACCCTGTGTATATGTCTGTGAATCACACACAGTCGCTGTGTTGCCGCCCAGTACGCACGAAGATGTGCTGAAAAGGTTCCTGGGGGGCGCTGCTGCACTTTGAAATTTTCTGTTCTGTTCTATTTTGACTTTTTAACAGTTGGTAATTGTGACCCACGTAGTGGATTTCATGACCCAGACCTGCCCCGTTTGCCCGGGTCTTTGAACAGTCTGTCTGGTCAGTGGACTGCCGTGTGGCTACATAAGAAGCGTGGGCAGTGTTTCTGTGTATTGGTCTGGCCCCCTCTTAACACAGAGCCATAATTCTCAGGTCAGTGCCTGGCCCAGCCGAGGCCTTTATCTTCCCATTCCTTGGGCCCCTGCTGGGAACATTGCCTCTGCATCCCCGTCATTTCTGTGACGCTGGCTTTGCTCCCTGTCGGGCGGCGTTAGTGCCACTTGCTCCCCGTCCTGGAAGGGCTACGAAAGCTCCAAGTCAGTAGTGATGTTTCTGTTTCCTTCTGGAGTTTTTTCCTGTGAAGGAAGTTGATGTTTATTTCCTGGGTGTGAAAGTAACACCCGCAGGGGCGCTCACCTTAGGTTCAGTCATCTAGCCGTTTCACCGTGTGCCACGCCTCACGGCCTCTGCCCTGCAGGACAGCCTCGTCCAGACTCGCCTCCTGGGGCCTGCACGTGTTGCCGTCATCGTTTTTAACGGAGGGAGTTCCATCTTCTGGGTGTTTCATTTGTCCTCTTCTAGTTGTCATTTAGATTTTTTGCAGCTTTTTAAAGCTTTCTTTTTCTTCACTTAACATTGTGTTGTAAGCAGTTTCTCAGCCAGTATGTGTTTCACACGAGCCTTCATTTGTCAGCTATAGAGTATATTCCACCCATGAACAAACTGTAATTTACTTAAGTCATCCTCTTCCCATTAGGTATTTAGGTTGATTTTTAAAGGATCAAAAAAAGTTCCAAAGTGTATTTCTGTGCCCATTAATACCTGGTGCTTTTAGCATCACTGTCTTTAAGCATATCTGCAAACGTGGAAGTAGTGGGTTTACAGACCAGATCCATTTTCTCTTTTTCCTTCCCCATAAGAAAGTGGGGCCTAAAATGCTGGACCACGAAGGGAAGGAAGTCCCAGGAAATCGAGGCTACAAGTACTTCGGAGCGGCCAAAGACCTGCCTGGAGTCAGAGAGCTGTTTGAGAAAGAACGTGAGTGGCTGGCGCTGGCGAGGCTGTCAGCCGGCTCTCGGTGCTGGCTGTGAGTGATGCTGCGTGCCCAGCTGCGCGGCAGCCTCGTGTCGTCAGGGGACTCTCCTTCCCAGGGCTTCAATGGGAACCCTCGAGCACGGGACGTTGAGGGGGCAAGCCCAGGGCACACCTTGGGTAGGAGCGGGAACCCAGAGCTGCGGGCACCAGATTGCAGGCCCTGGCACACGCCCGCCTCCGAGTGAACGCAGACGCGCTGTGGGCCTCGGCGCCATGGGCGTGGAGGCGCGGGGGCGCCGTGGGCGCGGGGGCGCTGTGGGTGGAGCTTCCCTGTCAGCCCCTGTCACGGTGGCTCCAGAGTCCATGCAGTCGGGTCCATGTTTCAGGTACTTGTTGGGCTGAAAAAGCTCTTAACTGAAGGGCTGATGACACCTTGGGCCAAAGCCGCTGTGCACTGGGAGAAGAGAGGGTCCGAGTCAGACACCCTGGCTCTGGGCACCTCCAGGATTCTGCTCATCTGGACCGCCTGCGTCTGATTTTTGACTTTTTGAAAAGCAGTGCAAGCACTCCATAGGAAAAAGTGTGGAAAGCAGAGAAGGCGAGACCAGGATCCCTCCCACTGCTGCGTTCTGCTGACCCCTTCCGATTCTACCTTCGTGAAACCCTACTGGTTCTCTTTTTTGGCCTCCGTGGGAGACCTGTGGGGTCTCGGTTCCCTTACTGGGAACTGAACCTGGGCCGTGGCAGTGATAGCCTGTAGCCCTGACCACTGGCCCAGCAGGGAGCCGGCCCCCAAGCCCTGCTGCTTCTTGAGGCCCCTACGTGTGCAGGCTGGCTTTGCGTGTGTCATCGACATTGCTTAAGATAACTCAGAATTCCAGTATCACACCATCTATTATGAAAGCAATGAAACCTGATTATAGACATGCAGAATATAGAGAATCAGGAAGAAGACCCCTGTTCTCATATCTTAGAGTTGATGGTGGTTGGCATGTTGGGGTGTGTGCCCTTTCTGGTTTTAAGGCCCCTAAAGTGAGGTGGTCCTGTTTTTCTGTTTTTGCACTTACTTTGGCTTTAAATTTACTCTCAAGTTCCTATGTATTCTAGGCATCGATTTTCTTTTTTTTTTTTTTTTTTTAAGAAGAAAGTGCCCAAGTTAGTCTTCAGGCGCGGAATGTAAACGGTAGCACAGCCCCTCTACCACCGTCCGAGTGCTCTGCTCCGGACGCCCCATCGCCGTTACCGTCTGGAGTGCTCCTTGCCAGGCCTTCCCATGCTCTTCCCTGCGTATCTCAGCAGCTGAGTCACATCAGCTTAGTGACAGGTGACTCCAGCCCGGCTCCCTTGAGGCAGAGAAGCCCGTTTCTGGCTCCTGGGACTGACGCATTTGTCCTTAGGAATGGCTGGTTCCAGAGCCCTTGCTCCTGCCGCTGTTTTGGCTTCCATCCTGCAAACGCTTCTCTTTGTCTCGTCTCCTTTGGGGTGGCAGGCTGTCCATTATCCACTTAGAGTTTGTCCTCTCAGCGAGTTTACCACCATCATCCCCAACCCCCCAAAAGGTTCAAGCACAGGCCCCAGGGCGAGCCCCGCCGGCACTGGTCGGATCCCAGCTCCCTCCTGCATCTGGGATGCACTCAGTGCTCCGAGCCCGTCCTAGGCGCAGCCCTCGGTGCCCAGGGCTGGGCAGGGTTGCTGGTACCTGTGTGGGCCAATGGAAGGGGGCTTCCCCCTGCCTGTGCCCATCGTGTGTGGACCGTCCGTGTCCCCCCACGGTTCTCCTTACAAAGCCGAGTGACGCAAAGGATCAAAGAGTCTCGGGTGACCCGTGCTGGCAGTAACCACTCCTCCTGTGTAGACTTTTAGTTACTTCCGCGTCTTCGCAACTATAACATTGTTGCTGGTACTTGAAACAGTATGTTATTTCTATTTTTTGTTTCCCTGATTACTAATGAAGTTGACAGTTGAATTCAGTTCCTATTAATCACTGAAATGTTCACACTTACAGGTTTCTTCTCCTTCAGTTAATCAGCTTTTATTCTTTGACCAGTCAGCTGGACTTTCATTTCCCTTTTGATTTTCCAGAATTACTACATATCCTGAACAGTAATACTTAGTCTGAATGTATTCTCTTCAGGAATTTCTCATGTATCTTTTTTGCTTGTAGTGTATTTTGTCTTATCTGAGTCCTTATGTTTTTTCATTAGCTATTTTGGCATTTCCTGTGAAAGCACCTCATGAAGCTGTGGTCAGGGGGGTCACAGGACACCCTCCCCCCGCCAGGCAGTTCATAGTCCTGGTGGGGGTCCAAGTTTCACTGTTGTATCAACAATGCCGTGACACTCGTCTCTGTCCATAAAGCTTTGCCAGCTTCTGTTTTTGCTTTTTAAATCACGATAGATTGCTTCTAAATGGACTGAGTCTGAAACATCAGCGCTGGTTTTCAAGAGGGTAGTGTCCTGTGTAGTCCCATTAGTAGTGTGGTGAAGCGCCTGTTTGATGCCATTTTCAGGAACACACGTGCTGCGTGCCTCTGTAGCGTTGTATGGGGAGGAGGCATGGGTGTGGCTGTGACGGGAACCCGGCTAAGCTGAAGAATTCTTTCTTTCAGCGCTTCCTCCTCCAAGAAAGACACGAGCCGAGCTCATGAAGGCGATCGACTTTGAATACTACGGTTACCTCGATGAAGACGATGGTGTCATTGTGCCCTTGGAACAGGAGTATGAAAAGAAACGTAGGTCCTCGGGCATTTCACTTCACGACTGGTGGCATCTGGTTTCTTTCCTCGCCTTTGAAAAAGGAGGTTTTCTTTTTCTAAGGAATTTATCTTCTATTAGGACTTTGTAAAAAATTGAAGTTCAGTTGATGTACAATGTTACATACAGTGCGCAGTAACATAATTCAGTTTTTAAAGGTGCACTCCGTTAGCAAGTTACTCGAGAAGGAGTTTCTGCAGCCCCTGTGTTGCGCAGTATATCCTGGTGTGTTCTGTAGCTCCCACGAGTGAGCAGTGCCTTAGAGCGTCTGTCTTTCTCTGGCTCACTCCACTTAGCAGGATAATCTCTGGGTCCGTCCGTGTTGCTGCAGGTGGCACAAGGGCCTCTTTTGCGTAGGAGTCCATTATGTGTCTTTGCTCATTCATCTGTCGAGGGCGCTTCGGTTGCTCCCACGCCTTGGCTGGTGTAAATGGAGCTGCCCTGGACACTGGGCGCTGTCTTTCCTGATGAGCGTCTCTCTCTGTTTCGTGTGTGAACCCAGGAATGGAATGGCTGGGTCACGCGCTAGTCCTGGTTTCGGTTCTTTGAGGAACCTCAGGGTGTTGAGCCGGGGAGGATCTGGGCGTGTTCCCCACCAGCCGCCCCGGAGCTGCCGTGGGACCCCTGCCCTCCCGTCCGATGCCTGCCCGTGGGGGCCGGAGGAGGGTCACCCTTCGCAGAGGGCAGGCCTCAGTCACCTTTGCCCCGCGTGGCATGTCACTTTCTCGGAGGCCAGAGCGCCTGACGCCTGCTGTCCCTCGTCTGCAGACAGAGCCGAGCTAGCGGAGAAGTGGAAAGCAGAGCGAGAGGCCCGCCTAGCGAGAGGCGAGGAGGCGGAGGGGGAGGAGGAGGAGGAGGCGAACATCTACGCTGTGGCTGAGGAGGAGGTAGGGCGGCCGCCGCGGCCCCACGGACCACGCCGGGGCAGGCTCCAGGCCCGGTCTACCCCTGGGCGGGGGTGAAGGGCGCCTCGGGGACACAGGACCCCTGGGGGCACCTGGGGACCTGTGCTCCATGTCGGGGTGACTTAGCTGCGTCTCAGAGCTAGGCCCTCCGGACCTGCGGGGCCTGGATTTGTAGGCAGGTTTGAAGCCCTGACCTCATTGTTTGAGCTTCAGTGGTGGAGCCAGTAGTGCTGCTGTGGGCCCTAACCACCCACGCCCACCTTACCGTGGGAAACCAGAAAGGAGGCTCCCTTGGGGGTCCCAGGTGGGGTGGCCCTGTGGCCCCGCAGCCAGAGCCCCCTGCTCCCAGCTCCTTCATCCGGCAGGCCTGGGATGGAGTGCCTTTGTGACTGAGCCAGGGGAGGGGAGTCAGCCAGGCCGGGACGGCGGGTCAGGCCCCGTGAGACATCGCGTGGTGTGCCCCGCAGCAGTGGCAAGCAGGCAGGCTCAGGAGCTTGGTGACTGGGTCACAGGACCCAGCAGGCCTGCAGGGCGTGCCCTCGGGCAGGCATTTGAAGCAGGATGGCAGGTGCCCTGCGAAGACTTCCTCTGGGTGCAGGCGACCTGTTTGCTTTTTCAAGGGGTGTTTGTTTCCTTGGCGGCTACTAACGAGTGAGTGAGGCCCACTCAAGGGGCATCACAGCCACACGCTCCATCGGTAGCTCAGGATCCAAGGGGCAGCCCGGTCAGCAGACCCCGCAGGAAAACGGCACGTGTGACAGGAGCCCTCGGTAGTGGCGCGGGCGGGCGGGGCTGCAAACACTTCATGGGGAGGCAACCCTTCAGCTGAGCTCGGAAGTCGGGGAGGCGTCACCGGCGCACAGGGGCAGCAGGGCAGCAGGCGCAGACGGCCTGGGGGAGCGTCGGGTGAGAGGACCGGCTGCGGCCGGAGCCCAGAGCGGGCCCCCTGGTGTGAGCAGAGGCTGCTGGAGGTGAGCCGGGACCAGCAGGGTTCCTGGCCCCTGGGGCACACGTCTTCCCCCATCGCAAGAGCCATGGAGAGGCTGGGAAGGGTTAGACAGTCGTGGGTGTTGGAACCGTCGCAGACTCAAGGCAGCTGTTACAGAGCTGAAAGAGGCCCCGCTCGTCCTTCCCCCGGGCCCAGAGGCCCCGTCCTGAATGCTTCCAGCTCGGCGTCCACGAGGAGCTGCCTGCTGTGGCCCGCATGCAGGGCTGGGGCTGCCGTCACTGGGTGGCTCCCGGGACTACGACAGCCTTTCTTGTTTTCCTCCGCCTGGCAGTGGGGGCGGACCGGGCGGGTCCGGCCCTGAGACCAGCGGACAGCGGACGGAGCTCCGCACGGGCCTCCTCCCCTCGGGCCCCCAGGGCCATTCCTTAGTCGTGAGTGAGCGCTGCTGACTGCTTCTGTGCACGTTGTCCGTTTTTATAAGTTTAGTTTAAAAATAATATACTCGGGGCTTCTCTGCTGACTCACATGGTAAAGAAGCTGCCTACAAGTTGGATCCCTGGGTCAGGAAGATCTCTGGAGAAGGAAATGGCAGCCCACTCCAGTATTCTGGCCTGGAGAATCCCATGGACAGAGGAGCCTGGAGGGCTTCAGTCCATGGGGTCGCCAAGATAATATGTTCACGAGAAACACATGCAGACCTCGCCCAGCTCCGCTTTCGCAGCCCCGGCCTCGGGCCCGGCGCCCACGGAGGCCGCTGCTTCTCTTCCTCGGGTAGGAGGCCGCGCGGTCCACGCTGTCGTGTTAGCCCTCGTGCTTAGCGCTGCATCTTGGGGGTGTCTCTGAGGAGAGCACGTCCCCGGGGCTGTCTCTCCCGTCAGACAGCGGTAGGCTGGGCCTCTCGCGGCGTCTCCTCTGCACAGCCTCTGGTGTTCTCTCTTGCAGTCTGACGAGGAGGGCGGCCCGGACAGAGGAGGGGAGGACGGGCAGCAGAAGTTCATCGCCCACGTGCCGGTGCCGTCGCAGCAGGAGGTAGGATGCTGGGCCCGCCAGGCGAGTTTCTGGGTCCTTTCTGTCCCCACAGGCAGCTCTGACTCCAGGGGCACCGCTGACTGCACGCAGCTTAGGGTGTGGGTCCAGCGAAGGCGGAGTCCATCCGCCTTAGAGGCAGTGGCCTGCCCTGCCGTGCACGGCAGGTCCCTGTGGCTCACGCGTGCTGGGAGGAGGTGTCAGGAGCAAAGTGGATGCCGCCCCAACCCCGCCTCTGCTGCCCACAGATCGAGGAGGCGCTCGTGCGCAGGAAGAAGATGGAGCTGCTGCAGAAATACACCAGCGAGACCCTGCAGGCCCAGAGCGAGGAGGCCCGGCGGCTCCTGGGCTGCTAGGCGGCCCTGCTGCAGCCTCCCCTGCCCTCCTTGCTCACACCGTGCGCCCCCCAAGGGCTGCTGGCTGGACCCCTCAGCGTCGCCCTGGCCGCGTGCAGCTGACGCGAGAGCCCACGGGCACGTGTCCTGAGTGGGTAGGACAGGCTGCTCCCGCGGCCTATGAGTGTCATCAGTGGTGGGGCGGCCAGCCGGGGACACCCCTGAGCGCGCAGACATGTCTGTGATGCCTCCTGCGTGCTGAGAAGACACCCCGCCACCCTCGGGGCTGCCCTGCCGCCCGTCTCGCCCTCAGCCGGCCTTGCTTCCCCCAGCCGGCAGGGGGGCATGTTTGCCGCTTCGTCTGGGAGTGGTTCTGCACAGAGCTATTTTTATTAAAGATTTTTGTAGAAAGGCAGCCTTGGGTTCCTTGAGGCCTTGTCCGCGGTAGGACCTGAGGGGGCTCCACGGGGCCCGTCCGGGCGCTGAGGGTGCGGGGCGTCCCGCCTGGCCTGTGCCCACGGCCGTGGGTCAGCGCTGAGGTGGGGCCCGTGTTTCTGGCCCGTGGGAGTGCCGAGGGCCCCCAGGGTAGTCCAGACCTGCCGGCCCCGCCTGGTCTCTGCTTCCCTTTGGGGAGAACCCACCGCAGGGCCCCCAGCTTGGGGCAGGTGGGGCTGGGGGGTCCCCACCCTCAAGAGGGGTCCTGGGCACGTCGGCAGAGCCCTGTGGGCCTCTTGAAGCAGGCTGTGCCAGCCTGAGTGAGGGACAGTCGTCAGCCGGGACCTGCCTGACAAGTTCTGAGCAGGGGACAGAGGGCGTCAGGCAGGTGGGCAGCAGCCGTGGGGAGACTACCCAGGGCTTCAGGGCTGTGAGGAGGAGGAGAGGGATGGGACTGGGCTGGGGACCACCCTGGGGGCCCCTCAGCTGAGCCCCTGGGTAGGCGTGTGTGGAGAGCTGGGAGGGGTCGAGGCTGCAGGGCTGGGGGCCCGGGGACGGACAAGGCCAGACCTGGCCCTGGGACCCAGCTCCCACCCAGGCCTGGCCCGGACGGGGCTCAGGAGCGAATGCTGGGCGCCTGGAGCAGCCCCTCTGGGCCCGGGCCTCTGCATCCCCGTCTGAAAGGCCGGAGCTGGACCCAGTGCCTGTGCGTTCACCCCATGATGGGCAGCCCCATGGGGCAGGCAGAGGGGAGGCGGGCCTTGAGACCACCCGGCCTGGGGTCCAGCCAGGCGGCAGGCAGGGCCCAGCTCAGGTGGCCCAGAGACGGGTTTCCCTCTTCCGCTCCGGACACCCAGGGCCTCGCAGTGGCTCCTGGGACAGCTGCAGACAGCATGGGCGTCAGGGAACCGGGGACTGATGGGAAAGCGGCTTGCTGAGGACCCACAGGCATCCCCGGTGGAGACTGGCCCAGCCCCAGGCTTCTTCCTGCCCCGCGGGCCCTGGCTTTTTCTGTCCCAGGAGGACTTTGCAGGGCCCCCCTCCCCAGGCCTGGAACATCCAGGGAGTGTGGCCACTGGCCAGGCGTGGTCACGGAAGCTCACGCCCAGAGGCGGCAGAATCCATCCCAGGAAACGGTTGACGAAATCTCTCGTGGCTCAGACAAGCTTTGGCTCTGCCCGCAGTTTCCAAAACATAGACGTGTCCAGCTTGCTCTCCCCTCCTCCCCACTCCCGCCCCAGCCTGGCCCCTGGTGCCCTCCTCCCCTGCATTCTGCCCCCCGACGCCCGTGCTTTGGTTCTTGGGCAGTTTATAAGCCAGGAGGAGATGAAAACTTTTCTCTTGCCTGACACCCTGGGCCAGCCTGAAGTGAGCAGGTGCTGGGGTCAGCCTTGCTTCCCCCCAACAGCTGCACCCCATCTCTGCCAGCATCAGCATCTCACTGCTTCCTCCCAGAGCCCTGCGGGAGGGCGGTCTGGCGCCCCTCACTCTCATCGAAGCCCCGACAGCAGCGTCTGCCTGGGGGTGTCAGGGCCCCCAAAGAGCAGACAGGTCCACAGTGGGGGGGGCGGGGTCACACCATCTGGTTCCCTCCCCCACAAATAGGGCAGCCTGTGGAGGGAAGGCCCCCTGAGGGGTGCCCGGCTCTTCTCTGCATCACTAAGCCTGGGCTTCCAGCCCGGAGGATGAACTGTACCCCCCGGTCCCCTTGTGAGGGGTCTCAGGGCAGGGGAGTGGGGCAGGGGGAGAGGTGAGCGGGGGTCACCAGGGTCTGGGGCTCGTCCTGGCATCTGTCTGGCAGGCCTGCTCTGTGGGGACTGCGGCCATGAGAAGCTGCGAGGGGAGGAAGCCAGGGCGGTCCTCCAGTGGCGGCACAGCCCCGGGGTGGGGCTGAAGAGAGGTGGGAGGGCCTGTCCTGATGCTGCCCTGGCCCTCGGGGGCTGCTCCCAGCCCTCAGCCAGCTCGGGCCCAGTGCCCCTCAGTCAGCAGCTGCTGCAGCATATTGCTGCGTTCTTGCAGCTCCTGTTTTGTGCTTTGCAGCAGGCATGCTTCGGCATTAGGAGCACGGTGTCATGCCTGGGGTTGGGTCTTCATGGTGTTTTTCCACCTTTATTTCTGATCCGGGGCACGTTTTCTGCCCTAGCCTGGGCTCTGCCCATGAAAGAAAACTCGGATGACGTTGTTTGAGGCTGTATATTTTAACAGCGGTGACTGTACACAGGAAAAGGTGGAAAAAGAAGGGAGGAAGGAAGGGTAGAGAGGCCTTTTCTCTCTCGGCGGTGTTCTGACCTGGAGGACGGGGGGTCACAGCAGATGCTTCCGTCTGCCGGCGAGCCTGGCGCCCCCGTGTGGCAGGGCACACACAGTGCAGGTTCATCCGGCCAACCCTCCGTTCGCTTTTTAGAAAATTGAATTCTTTTCGGCTCTGCGGGTTTTCGTTGCTGCAGGAGCTTCTCATCGCGGTGGCTTCTCTCGTTGGGGAGCACAGGCTCTGTAGCTGTGGCACGTGTGCTGAATACCTGTGGAGCACACACCTAGTTGCTCCACACCACGTGGGATCTTCCCAGACTTGGGATCAAACCCATATCTCCTGCACTGACAGGCAGATTCTCTACCACTGAGCCACCAAGAACGTGAAATTCGTGACACGTTTTTTAAAGTGTGTTTTCATTGATTGACTGATTCGCTGCATCGAGCCTTGGCCGTGTCGCGAGACCTTTCACTGCTCAGTAGTTGGAGTAGGCCGACTTAGTTGCTCCATGGCGTGTGGGATCTTAGTTCCTAGACCAGGCATTGAACCAGCCTCCCCTGCATTGCAAGATGGATTGTTTACTGAACCACCAGCGAAGTCCCTCTTGACACATTGTGAAAAATTTTGGGGATATGTGTTATTTATCTAAGATCTGGGGCATTAGGTGAGATCAAGATTTTTGCATTACTGCAGTTCAAAGGTGCATAATTCAATTTCAGATAAAATGCCACTCGGGAATTTGCCTCCAAAGAGAGGAAATGCAGTTAATTTTTTAACAACACGACTGAAATATACCTGACCATAAAAACCTCCTGCTAGCTTACAGCTTAATGACTTTAACAAATCTGGGTCAAGCAGCCCTCACGACAGCACAGCTTCACAACCGTCCCATCACACCACAAATGCAAATGGTGCTGGGTTTTCTGGCAAAATCCATACCCAGGTCAGCATTCCAACCCCTGCAAACCAGTTCCAGGAAAGGCCAGTTCAGCTAGTCAACCACACGTCCAGTGCACCCGCAGCTACCCAGCCTTCTTCCTTCCTCTCCCCCTGCCTCCAGTGGCAGGACCTTGGCCTGTCCTGTCTCCTGGACACACCTTTCCCTCTCCACCTGGTGCTGTGGGAGGCCACTCAGAGCTGAAGGCAGATGTTACTTTCTGGGGCCCTGGGCTTTGACGGGTCCCGGAGCTAGCCCAGTGTGCGGAAGCCTTCCGTCCCAGGCCCTTCAGTCTGCTTCTGCCCTGGACAGAGGCTGTGTCCTATGGCCCCAACCTGATGCACCAAAGCTGGGCTCCCAGACCTGCTCTCCCTGGCACCTGGGGGGCCCTGCCTGGTGCTGTTGGGCGTTTCCCATGGGAGTGGAGCTCAGTAACTCTCCCCCCTTCTCCATGGGTCTGCCTTGCCTCCTGGCCCAGTTTCTCTTACTTGCTCAGCCGGTAAAGGTGGTCCAGGCTCTTGGCGTCCTGGTGGACTTGTTCTCTGTGGTCTCCGTAAGCTACAGGAGGTCCCTCTTCCCTTGTGTGCTGCGGAGGGTATGGATATTTCTCTGCCTTGTTCACTTAAATATTCCAAAGTCTTAGAAGCATACCTGACCCATAACAGGCATTAATCAAAATGTAAACTTCCATGGATTTGGAGTTCTGTAGGAGACCCCTTGCAAAGGGCAGGAGTGTTCTCAGTTCCTGTCCATCCGGATGACTGTGGAGACGCTGGGGGAATGGGTCCCATTTGATCTAGGAGCCCCATGGACAGCAAAGACATCTGACCAGTCCATCCTAAAGGAAATCAGTCCTGGGTGTTCATTGGAAGCACTGATGCTGAAGCTGAAGCTCCAATACTTTGGCCACCTGATGCAAAGAACTGACTCATTTGAAAAGACCCTGATGCTGGGAAAGATTGAAGGCGGGAGGAGAAGAGGATGATAGAGGATGAGCTGGGTGGATGGCATTACCGACTTGATGGGCATGAGTTTGAGCAAGCTCCAGAAGACAGTGGAAGACAGGCCTGATGTGTTGCAGTCCATGGGGTCACAGAGAGTCGGAAACGACCGGGCGACTGAACAACAAAGCCCCTCGTACACAATCGAGTCTCATTTCTCTGGAGATCCCTGGTGGACCAGACCACCTGAGGAGCTGGCCGCCCTTCCACAGAGCTCCCCACAGCCCTCCCTCGCTCCTCAGCTCAGGAAAGTCTCATCAGGTGAGTCAGTTCCCTCAACTGGACCCAAGTTCCCAACTGAGCCAGCCTGTTAGGGCAGCTGCTTCCACCACTGTAAAGCGTCTGCCTACAATGCAGGAGACCGGGGTTCAATCCCTGGGTCGGGAACCTCTCTTGGAGAAAGAAACAGCAACCCACTCCAGTATTCTTGCCTGGAAAATCCCGTGGACGGAGGAGTCTGGTGGGCTCCAGTCCCTGGGGTAGCAAAGATTCCGACATGAGTGAGTGACTTCACTTTCACTTTCCACCACTGCTGTTCAGCCTTTTGGGCTGGGAGCTCCCAGCCCTTTGGATCCCCCAAAACTAGCCCCCACCAAACAGGTCTCCCTAACCCCAGGTCCCAGCTTTCTGGGGGTCACCTTGAGCACACGGCCCCACGAGCTCTCCTCTCAGTTCTGTAGCCAGCTTAGTTTTTGGCCTCTTTTCTCGCCTCCTCCTTGCAGCGTGTCTCAGGCCTCTCCCTTCTTCAGTGCAGGGAAATGCATTGTCGGCCCCACTGGTATGAGCCCCGAAGCGACACTGCCGTGCTTGCCCGCGCTAGATCCATTCTAGAGGAGGCCACTCTGGGCCCAAGGGCTGAATCAAAAGTCCCAGAGACCCTCCCCTGCTCTCGAAGCCGCTCCAGACTGAGTTTGGGAAGGCCCAGGCAGGAGATCCCTGGATGTCAATAGGCG
>NW_024070193.1:1599867-1649953 GCF_014754425.2 Oryx dammah
TCCACGTCGCCAGGCGGCCCGCGGCTTCCGCGAGCCCAGGCCGCCCCAGCGTCCGGATCGCCGGCCTTTGGGCTCCCGCGCCATGGCGGGGCCGGGCCCCGGGGACCCGGACGAGCAGTACGACTTCCTGTTCAAGCTGGTGCTGGTGGGCGACGCGAGCGTGGGCAAGACGTGCGTGGTGCAGCGCTTCAAGACCGGCGCCTTCTCGGAGCGCCAGGGCAGCACCATCGGCGTGGACTTCACCATGAAGACGCTGGAGATCCAGGGCCAGCGGGTCAAGGTGGGAGGCCGGGCCCGGGCCCCCCAGGGCTCTAGGGGTCGGGCCCCGCCCTGGAGGGTCTCCCCTGCGGGGGCGGGGGCCGCAGCGAGCGCCTGACCGCTCCGCGGCGGCTGGGCCCCTGCCCTTCCTCCCGTCCGAGCAGGCCTGGGCCTTGGCGTCGGGGCCGGCCTCCGTGCGCAGATCGCGGGCCTCGGGGCGCGGGGGTGCGCGTGTTTGGGGGGTGCGGAGAGAAGGCCCTGCCCCGCGAGCTACCCCCCCCCCCCCCCGGGGACTTTGCTCCAGTCTCCGGTGCCCGGCGGTGCGGAGCCTCGGGTGCAGGCCCCGGGGGCGTTGGGCCGGCCTGTCCCTGCCCCACCCCGGTCGAGGCCCCCAGCCCGGCCCTCGGTGGGGACCCCAGGCCGCAAGGGACACCCTCCCCCCTTCGACCCCGCACGACTAGGAGGGAGCAGGAAGTAGTTGCTTCTGGGACCGGAGGGCCAAAACTTTTTTGTCAGAATTTCCGGCCTGGCCACGCCTCCCTGCAGTGTCTTTGTGGACCGGGTGGTGGAAGTTGACTCGGCCGGGCCGCCCGGGTCCCCTCCCCCAGCTGCCGCCCGACGGGAGCTGAAAACGGCCCCGGAAGGTGGAGGCGAGCCCCAGGCTCCGGCGGTGGCTCTCCAGAACCGCGGGATGTAGCTGCCGAAGCGTCCTGGCGACGGTCTGACAACTAGCGTTTGTGATTCGCCCGTCAGTCTCTTAACGTGGGTGTCAGCCCTCCGTGGTGGATTGCGAGACCATTGTTCTTGCTCGGTAGCTTCGATGAACGGCCCCGGACTGACATCATTTTCTCTCTTTCGTGGTTTTGCGTTCCCACCGGCTCTGGCCTCTCTCCCAGGAGCCCTGGGCAGGGGTGCCCCCCTTACCTCCGTGTTTTCTGATTGAGCCCCCATACCGTGTGCCCAGCTTCGCTGGGCTGCCTGGGTCTGCTACCGGTTGCCTTTTGCCAGAAAGCTCAGCTCTTTGTTTCTGCAAAATAGGGATAATTTCTGGGTGTCGCCTCCCGCTAGCCTCACCATGGAGAAGTCAGCCAACAGCAGTTACAAGCCCTCAGCGCCTTTGGAGTAGATGAAAGGGAAAGCAGAAACTCCATACCCCGAGGGATCCTTTTTTTTTTTTTTTATAGTCTTTGGAGTTTGTGTATGTTGGGTCTCCTTATGACAGGAAAAAAGAACAAGGTGTGGCAGGCAGCTTTGAGTCACTGTTCCGGACCACCCTATGGAGCAGGTGGAGGGAAGAGCTGTGGGCTGGGTGGAGTGTGTCCGGGATGGGTTGTGCCCTGAGGCGCCGCCAGCAGCCCGGGGAAGGGGCCAGCTGAGGGACGGGCGGGAGGGATCTGGGCGCGCCACCCTCCCACCGCCCCAGGTGCTGATGGTGGTCAGGGAGGGGGCAGGGTGTTCCTGTTCACCTGGAGAGGTTCCAGCCTGTGCAGGGCCCAGGCTGCACTGTGTACCTGAGCGGGTTGTGTAATGCAAGGCAGAGCTCAGTGGTTCCCTTTCCTGATGGTCACCTCGAGGGTGTTCTTCCCGGGGGGGGCAAGCGGGTCTGGGTCTGGGATGGGGAAGCGGTTTAGACACGGCAGCCCCACTTAGGGTCACAGTGGCCGACCCTCTGTAGAGCCTGCAGTGTGCCACTGGTTGCACAGATGAGCCCTGGTGCTCAGCCCCACCTCAGCCAGGCCGGGCCTTGCCAGGCACACAGCTGGGAGGGAACAGACAAGGAAGTTTTCTTCGAGCGTTTCTGACTCCACCGCATCGGGGGCTTTCCCCTACACTCGACTGCGGCTTCCGGTTGCGTGGAGTGGGAAAGCCTGCTGTAAAAACAGGCAATGTAAAAATAGGCAGTTATTTACATTTTGCAGCCAGAGAAAGATGAACGTCAGCACTGAAGAGACCGTGCCCTGAATCCGGGAGGTGGGGGTTGGCAGCGGGGCCAGTCTTCCGAGTCCTGGATTCTGGGCTCTTGGGCTCAGCAGGTCCTTTCTCCTCACCCATAAGATATCTTTGGGGTGTCTTCCAGCCATGTGACTTAAAAAAAAAATCAAAAAAGTTTATCGAAGTTCCACTAACCCGCAGCCAGCCTCTCTCACTTCCGGTGTCCAGGTCTGTGATCTTGACAAATGCGGGCAGCCCTGTGCCCGCACCAGCACGTGCAGGGGCCGACTCCTCCCGTCCGCCGGGAGTGTTCCCGGGAGTCCCTTTCTGTCAGCATCCTCCCCCGACCCGGGCCCTGGCAGCCGCCCGTCTCTTTTCCCTCTGGTTTCAGCAGTGTGACTTTGACTGGAGCCCATTTCATCGCTGTTTCTGCAGCAGGCTCGTCCGCATCATTTACTTTAAGACCCTCCCAGGCCTGTCCGGGCTCCAGCAGGTATCTGGCGTGATCTAGGCCGCCTCACCTGTGCTGGCGGCTTTCGTTGGTGCTCGAGGAACCTCGGGGGAGGTCACCCCGCGCTCTTCCGGCTCTCTGGCCACACTGTCTGGAGTGCGGTGGGCTGAAGCGGGGGAGGCCGCGGGGTCGGAGCGCCTTAGCTCGTTTCTCACCCAGTAGAGCCATACTGGCACTTGAGTCTAGTTTGACATTTAGGTTCTACTTGTCCTTATTTGAATGAAGAGTTCTGCTTTCCAAGAAATAGAAAGTTAGGGCTATCACAGATGGAATTCAATCCCTTTATTTAAATAGTCACTTCCTCTTGCAACCAGAATGACATCCCAACTCCTTTCCTAGAGGGCTGGGCCTCTGTCTGCCTTGCCCACGTCATCTCCCTGCCTCAAGTGAACTGTCCGGCCTCACTAGCCCTTTCGGTCCTTCCAACATGCCTGCCTCAGGCTCTTTGCACCCGCTGCCCCGCCTGCCCACATTCTGCCCCCAGACCTCCGGGTAACAGCTGCTTCATCATTTGGTTGCCGTTGCCCCGGGCGCCTCTTCAGAGAGGCCTTTCCTGACCTCGGAGGCCCTCCACCCTTGGGGGCTAAGTTTAAGGGTGCGTTCACAGCCCTTACCAGGACTTGACCTTGCCTTGTTTGTGGATCCATCTGCCTTGCGCACCCCACACCCTGTGACTCCCCTCACCTGCCTCAGTGTAAGGTGGACAGTGCTCACCGTATGCATGGCCCTTATTTTTTATTTAATGGGAGGAAGCTGAAGCCAGGATGATAAGGGAAGTGATCAGGACACACACACGTCAGTGGCAGAACCAGGCTTTGGACGCAGATCTCACTGGCTGTAAGTCCAGCACCCGCTGCACACTTGACCGCCCGTCAGTCCTTCTCAGCCCATAACGATGACCCTGAGATTCTGCATGTTAATGACTCGTGAGAAGGCAGTTGTGGCCACCATGCCTGGAGAACAGCACGTGGACTTGGGCATTTCTGAGATTTTCAGGAATGAGGGTTGAAGTTGAAACCCCAAGGACTTTCCGGGGTGTTGTCTGCTAACAGAACATAAGGCCGCGCCCCCGGCTCCTGGACTGCTCTGCTGGGGGGAGGCTCTGGCCGTGGGTGCGTTCACCAGGCTCTGGCCTGCAGGCTGAACCTGGAGGGGGTTCTGGGGGCCGCGGGCCTCTCAGCAGTGGCGTCTCTGAAGGAGACCCCTGGACTGGGGGTCTGGAGGTCTGAGTCTCTCGTCTGGCTCCGTTCGGCCTCTTCCCAACCCTGGCCAGTTGCTTTCCCTGCTTGGAGCCCTGGGCTTCCTCCTTCATGAAACGGGACGATTCGCTCTACCTCTTAGGGTTGCTGGACAACTATGGACCCACTCAAAATAGTTAAAAATTCCCCTTGTATGTCTTTGGATAATCTATCCCCATGGATCAGAAGTTCATAGACAAAAGGCCATGCAGTTAAAAACTCTTTTCCATTTCTGTCCCGCTTTAATAAGGCAGTCAGTGTTAACCTGTCTTTTTGTCTATTCTGAAGGCGCTGTTGTGGATAAACCAAGGAACTCCAAACATAAGGGATTATTTTATTGTTGCTGCTGTTAGCATTTTCCTCCCTAGGGATTATTATTAAGACTATTTCTTAACCGGCCCGGCCCCCCCCCACCTCACGTCCCCCAGGAGATCTCGGCCAGTTCTAAATCCCGGGTGCAGCCTGGGCGCCACTCTCCCACCTTATCTGGGACGACACAGAGGCCTGTTACGTAAAACGGTCTGCACCTCACAGGGGACGGGCAGGTGGGTTGACCCCGGAGGGATGCACCCCTGTGTCGGGCTCTCCGTCGGGGTCGCTGTCTCCGCGCAGGCAAGGTGGCCAGGGCTGTCTGGCACGCAGCTCAGTCTCGGCCCCGGGGCCCACGCTGTAGGACCTTGAACCCGGCCGCGGTCCTGCTCTGCAAGGGGCGGGGCTGGAGTGCAAGGCACAGGCTTCTGTTTGATGTTTGCATCCTCAGCCCTTCGTGCCGGTGGTCTGGCCTTGCTCACGTGCCTCTTCCTATTTGGATAAAATTAGTCTGACTTTGCTAATTTTGATCAGAAATAGCAAAAGGACCACTGGGTAAGAGAAGTGTTCTGGGCCCTGCTGGTGGTCGGAGGAAGTATGTTCCGGGTGCTGTGAGGGCCATCCTCACGGCAGAGTGGCCTTGCCTCCCAGGAGTCTGCCAGTCCCGAGGCAGCAGGTGTGGTGGGCAGACGCAGGAAGGGGGGCTTTGCTGCCTGGCCTGCTCCCCGGTCACCCCAGAGCTGAAGGACCAGACGCACAGCAGAGCATCAGCGGTGGGAGCTGAGGTTGGCGTGGTTTCAGCCCGTCCGGGTCTTCTCTCCTCCCCTCGGCCTGTGCGACCCTTGCAGAGCTGGTGTCGCAGGGCCCTCTCCGGAGGCTCTGGGTGTGAGAGGCCGTGGCGTGCCCGGCAGCCCTCCCTCCGTCCCCCATCTTCCCAGTTTCCACCTCTGTTCACGTGCTCTGCTCCACGTGGTCCTTGCCGCCCTGTGAGACCCCATTTCTCAGATGGGGAGGTGAAGGCCTTGTGGGCAGGCCTGAACCAGAACCTCGCCTGACGCCTGTTCCTCATTGCTGCGTGCACGCCCTGTGCTACTGCCAGAGACGCTCGCGCACAGTCGCGCACAGAACGGTTTGGGAGCAATGTAACCTCTAGGTCGACGCGCGTCACTTGCGTTTCACGGTTTCTTAGATTTTGATCGGCGGTGTCACGTCGACCTCCTGACGCCTTCCGCTCGTTAAACCAATCCTGACGAATTCAGATGAGTTGGGAGAAGGGGTGCCTATGGCCAGCGTGGACAGAAGGACGCACCTGCCTTCTAGAACGGCCTGTGAGATGCCTTCGTGTTGAGCGCACAGCAGCAGAGCCGAGCCAGCGCTGGGAGTCAGGGGCAGTGAGCCAGGCCCATCTCTGCGTCACAGACTTGTCCCCTCCCTGCCTGGCCTCGCTGGCCTCTGCTGCCCTGGGCAGAGGCCTGAGTAGCCGCGGACCAGGTGTGTGACTCTGCACACAGCTTGTGCAAAAGGCAGCAACCGGAACTTAGATGTGTCCGTCCCTCCCGAAGTGGTCTCCCGGGGAAACCGTGTCCGCGTCTCCCGATGTTGGGTCACGGGGTGGGTTTCATGACCCTGGAGGGTCAGGAGCCGCTGGAGCGGAGCCTCCTGTGCTGTCAGGAGGCCTTTGGTCCAGAAGAGGCCTGACTGTGAAAGCAGAGTCCTGGCTCTCAGCAGGCTGGGCCTTCACGAGAATGTGCAGGCAGTTGCCATGTGTGGGGGACAAGGTTCATCCCCGAGGCCTGCAGAGGCGGCCTCCGGCAGATGGTGGGCAGGTCAGTTCTGGTCCCCAAGTCAGTTCCCTGGGCCCCTGTGTGAGGAAGGCTGGACCACGATCACTGAGGGGTTCCTTTTTCTTTATCTGGCCGTGCCAGGACTTAGTTGCGGCGTGTGAGCTCTTAGTGTGGCCCGTGGACCTAGTTCCCTGACCAGGGATGGAACCCGGGCCGCCTGCAGTGAGGTCGTGGAGTCCCAGCCACTGGGCCACCCGGGAAGTCCCCCATCTTCCTCGAGGCCGTGTGCTGCTGGCCGTGCACCGGCCTCTGGGCTGAGGCCTGTTTTTGAACCTGGGCCGAGTTCTCCCTCAGGGACCGAGGTAGAAGTGACAGCGGCCGCTGGGAGGGGCCTGCAGACCACCCCCGGCTCAGGCCCCCCGCGTCCAAAGATACCACGGCCAGCAGCGTGGGGACTCGAGTTTGGGTCCATCTGACCAGGTTCCAGAGTTTTGGCTTGAGAACTAATTTTTCCAAGGTCCGCTTCTGCTATGAAGAAGCAAGGAACTGCCTCGTCCCGCCCGCCTCATCCTGCGGGGGAAGCCTGCTGGGATAGAGGCCTCTGTGTGCCCACCGGGAGGGACGGGGCTGGGCACGGGCTCCGGCACAGCTGGTTTTCCCTCTGAGGTTTCTGTAACCTCATAAGTGGAACTGACTTCCTGCTGCATCTCGTGGGAAGCCTCCCTGGAGGGCAGCGCCTGGCCTGCCGGCCTGACCACAGGACCTGCCCGCAGAGGGCTTCCTTCCTGGCCGGACGCCAGCTCTGTGCCGGGTTAGAGGGATGAGACGGGTCCGTCCTCTCCAGAGCCCGTTCTCGACAGCGAGGGGCAGACTGGCAAACAGGAGCCCATGCACACAGCTCTGTGCCCATTTGCCTGCCGTGAGGCCCATTTCGTTTGGCCTGCACAGTGGCGATGTGCTGACTCGTTTTCTAATTGAAGGTGCGTTGGGCAGGGTATCCTTTTCGGCCATCTTACTGCATCTCGTGGTCCCTGCCTGGCCCCCAAGGGCACCCAGGTTTGGGGCAGTGGGCATCCTCCGCGTTGTGTGCTGTTATAGTCCAGAGCAGAGGGCTGAGGACCACAGAGAAGGCAGGTCCGCTCGGCGTGGGGCCCAGGCCCGTGTGTCGGGGGAGCTCCGCTGACCAGGTGACCCAGAAGGTTCAGTAGGAGTTCACCAAAGGTCAAGGTGAATGCAGTCTCTCCTGGAGAAGGAAATATGACAATGATAATTCTCATCACGGGTGTGGGGACCCAGAGGGACAGTGGGAACTGGGAGTCCTTGAGAGGTGGCCCTTCGAAGGGAAAATAGGCTGGTCCCTCACCTGGCGGCTGTCCTTTCCCATGAATTCCCCACCTGCCTGTGTGAGCCTCGCCCAGCTGGCGCCTGGTGACCTGGAGTGGGCAGCTCCCTGACCTGGGGCCCGCTTCCGTCCTGACCTGGCCTCACTCTGACCCTCTGCGCCTCGGAGACGCCTCTGGCCTTCACACTGGGTTGGGTATCCGCAACCCAGAGAAGCCCCCAGAGTCAGCTGGGAGACGACGGAGCCTGGCTGGGGAGGTGAGGAGGGGGCCTCAGTGTGGCTCGCAGCCCGAGGTGCTGGTCCGTCCGTCCAGAGAGCGCAGGTGGAGGATGCCCGGCAGGTGGGCACGGGGTGCTTGGGTGGTGGTTTCAACTCAGCAGGTGTTTCTCGGTAGCTTAGCTCCGGCTCTGCACTCTGAGTAGTGAAACTCTCCATGAGGATGCAAATGGCCCGACAGGGAGCTTTGCTGAGTCCAGGCCGCAGCTCCGCGCCGGGCTGCTGGAGGGGCGCGAGGCTCGACGGGTGGGAAGGTGCCCTCCAGCCAACACACTGTGTTTATCCAGCGCCTTCTGCATGCAGGTGCTGAGCTCGGTGCTGGGCACACACAGAAAGCCAGGCAGACACAGCACCTGCCCCCAGGAGACCCACGTGCGGGAGGGATGGAGACCGTGGGGGAGGGCTGCGTGCCTGTGTCAGGCCGGGCCGTGGAGTTGCTGAGGAGGGGGCGCGGGGCGGGGGGGGGGGGGGCGAGGGTCTGGGGAGGAGCGACTCGGGTGGGGATCTGGACGTGGGCGTAGGCTGCGGAACTGTAGGGCCAGTGGGGGACAGACACGCCAGGTGGGCATGGCCCGCGGACGATGTGGAGGCCCAGGGGTGCCCTTAGGGGTGGATGGCCGGCAGGACCTTGGCCGGGTTCCGCTGGCTCCCCGGTGGCGCCGCGTGGGGAGCGGACCCGGTGCCGGGCAGGTCAGGCCATCGTCTGCAGGGAGCCTGGTGTCTGCCTGGCAGGTGAGCCCCGTGAAGGGGCAGGAGCTCCCAAGGCAGAGGGGACCCCGCACCCGGGAGTGCCTTCGTGCTGGGCCTTGCGGAGGGCTGTGTGGGGAGGCAGGCAGACGGGAGGACGGGCCTGGACGCAGCGTGAGGCTGAGGTGCCTCCCCTGGCCGGCTGCTGCACCCCAGAGCCGCTCTTGTCCTCCGAGCCGTGGGGCTGGGGGTCTCTGCCCACGACCTCGCAAGTCCCCCCGCCCCGCATCCAGGCGGCACGTCTCTTCGGGTTTCAGGCCGCGCGGTGCTCAAGTGGCTCCAACTCGGGACCCTTCTCACAGCCCCCCGGGGCCTGGCCTGCTGGAGGAGCTGTCCATGGCTGTCTGGAGGGCGGGGCGCTCCAGGCCTGGCTGCTCCCAGCTCCCAGAGCGCCAAGGGTGCTGGGGCCTGGGATGGATCGGGCCACCTCTGCCATCCCATGGCAGAGCCTCATGGCCCCTTTTCTGATGCCAAAGCCTGAGAGTCCAAGCTGGAGAGGGCGTGGCTGGCCCTGCTGCGTCCTGACCTGGCTCTTCTCCCCCGGCTCTGATGCGGAGAACTAGGATGGCAAGATCACCACCGCGGGAAGGACCTACTTTCCAAAAATACCTCCTCCGGCCCTGCCCAGACTTCGCGAGTGGGCTGACCCATATGCCGTAACCTGTGGCTGGTTGTGTTGGTTGTTCACTGGTTTGTGATTGTCGTCAGCTGCATGGGTATGTGATGCTTCCACAAGGCTTCTCACGCAGAGGCCTCCTGAGCACTTCCGGCTCGTCTCCCTCTCGCTTCTGTTGCTGCCCCTCCTCCCCCACGCACAGGCGTCTTCCGTCGACTTCCTGCTTTGGGACCCGAGGCTTTAGCTCTCAGCACAGCCCTTGCCCCCATCTCTCACACACACACTTTGGTCCTCCCAGTAGAGGCGTGTGGCAGCGCTGATTAGATCAGCGTTAACTTCCTTTCCGTTGTCTTCTCACAGTGTACCCCAATTGCCCACGTCCCCCTACCTCCACCGCTACCCGAATTACGGCCGTGACCTCCCAGCTGTCCCCCCGTTTCTGTCCTCTCTCTCCCTCTTTGTGTGTGAGCTGCACAGCTGCTTGTGGGACCTTGGCTGCCCAACCAGGGATCGAACCTGGACCGTTGGCAGTGAAAGCACGGAATTCCTAACCACTGGACCGCCGGGGACGTCCCATATCCGTGCTCTCCTCTCCATGCAGTAATCGGAGTGATCTTGATAAAAAGCAGATCTGATTGCCTTCAAAGCCCCTGGTGTCCCCTCGACTCCCAGGAAAGGCAGGACTCCTCACACTCCAGCCCCCTTCACGCTTCTCGGTCATGCCCCGTTTTTCCCTCCCTTTCACTCTGCTCCAGACACACTGATGTTCTCGCTTCTTACACCAGTTGTGCCCCTGCCTCAGGGCCTTTGCACTTACCGCTCTCGCCCTGAAATGCATGTCTCCCAGGCATCCACCCAGCTAGCTAGCTTTCTTCAGGTCTTGACTCGACAGCTATCTCACTGAGGGCTTCCTACCTAAAATGCCTTTGCTTACCGTATTTCGTGACCGCTTCCCCTGCTTCCTTCCCTCTCATCACTGTCTAGCATACTGATTATTTCGTTGCTCATTTTATAGTAACTCTTCTGTTTACATTCTGTATTTCTATGTAAGCTAATATACACCCTTATTACTCACTGTCTTAGCATCTGTCTCCTGCACGAGACGGTAAGCTTGACCACAGGAATCTGTGAGTGTTTCCTGTGGTGCCTGGAGCTCCGAGCAGGTGTGCGCTGAGTGCTCGCTGGAGCGGCTGAGTGCGCATGCTGTGATTAGTCAGAGCTGTTCAGGGCTGGGCCGTGTGGCCTGTGGACTATGCCATGGTTATTTTCTGTTTCCCGGGGTCCCTAGCTTTCCCTGGCAGCCCCGATTGTCTTGTTTCAGCTCCAGACTCTCCCCTCGTTGGCGTGACTCGCCTCTCCTCACCTGTCCAACATACTGTGTAATTTTCTCCTCACTGTCTTGCTTCCTCTCAGCTCCATCTTCTGAAAGAAGTCTGTCCCAGCGTGTTGTTGATTTCTGTTTTGGATTGTGGTTCGAGGAGTATTCTATGAGAATGCCGTCTTTGGAGGTTTATTGGGGCCTATCTTAGGGTCCAGCATGTACCCATTCATTTTTCTTCCATTTTTTTTCGCTTTGTTCTTCAGAGTAAATAGTCTCTACTGATAATTTCTTCAAGCCCACTGGTTCTCTTTTCTCTCCATCCTGCTGTTACGCTCAGTAGATGAATTTTCCACTTCAGTTACTGTACTTTTAACTTCTAGAATTTTGACCCTTTTAAAATACATTTTTACAAATGTTTTGTAAAATATTTCATTTCTCTACTGAAATTCCCTGTTTGCCCGCTCAGAGTGATATTTTCCTTTAATTCTCAGATTACACTGAAAATAATAGCTTTAGTTCTTTGTGTCCCCAGTCCAATATTGGGTCCATTTTGGCCTCAATTTACATTGACCTCGCTTCTCTTTAGGGAGTCCAATCTTCCCTATTATTTACTTTTTCATGTTTAGTAATTTTTTCCTACTGTATATTAGAAATACCGGTTTTTACCTTGTTTGACTCTGGGTTGTGTTATCTTCTTTTGAAGAGCACGGATTCTGGTCCTTGTAGTCAACCCAGCGACTGGCTGATCACCTTGAACGTGTGTCTGGCCTTCGTCTTTTGTTAGGGCAGACAGGTGCAAGCCCGATGGTATTTCTCTAGCCTCTTACCTTGGTGGAATTTGGCCTCCAAACAGCGAACTTAGCTTTGGGCTTTGTTGGGCAGGTGTCAGGAGGCCAGCTTCTCACTATGGCCCTCACATAGCCGCAGGCATCCTGACATCTTGGCCTCATGCCTCGGTCACTCTGAGGGGCTCAGGTGCCTCCTCCCCATGAAGGGCCCCCAGCACAGCTCAGCCTCCACGTCCAGTCTATTCCCATCCCCGGAGGAGCAGCTGTCTGGTTCGAGTCTCAGCCGATGCACGGGGCCCGCAGGCCGGGAACCCCCAGGGACGCCCCTCCCCCCCGACACCGGCTTCTGGGCTCTCCCACCCCCTGCTTCGCTCTTCATCCCTGTCACATCAGCTGCTCAGGGCTCTGCTCTCTGCCTCCTGGGCTCAGCGGGACCGCCGTGCCCTGCTCAGACGCTCGCCCCTGTCCTGCGGCCAGTCCAGTCGCCAGGAGAGCCCCGGCGAAGGCTCCCTGGTGCTCAGGGTGGGCTCCGCGAGCGTCGCTCCTTTCAGGGGGGTGGTCTCGCGCTGCTTGCCGTTTGCGTCCCAGAACGGCCGCCTCTGTGTTTTCCCCGTCCGCTGGGTGTCAGGGAGTGGGCTTTCGTCCGCCGCTAGTGGCTCTGCCCGCGTTGGAGGCTCTGGGGAGCTCCCCCCGCGCTGGGGGCCCGCCACCTCGCTTCCTTTGTGTTCAGTCCTCCGTTTCCTGGGTCCCCGTTTTCTTCATTCTGGTTGATTTCAGCAGCTTTCTGAGAAAGGGTGGCAGGTAAATTTTCTGATACCTCTGTGTCTGAAAACGGCTTCGTTAAACCATCGCACTTAACTCATAGGGATTAGGGGAGAATTCTGGGCTGGTGGTCATCTCGCTTCGTAATTCTGGGCATCGCTTGATTGAATATCTAATGGGGTGTGGCTCTTGTGCGAAACCGCGAGACCCGTTTCCCTTTCTTTCTTTTTCTTCCCTGTAAGTGTGAGGGCCCTTTCTTCTGCCGCCTTGTCGCGGAGTTCCCGCAGCCAAGAGTCTGTGTGGGTCCGTCTTCCTCCGTTGAGCCTGCTCGGTGGGCCCTTTCAATCAGTTCCGAGGAGTTTTCTTGAAGCTTTTTTTTGAACGTACTGTTCTTCTTTTTCCCCAAACCTCTTACTGTCTTGACGGGGGACCAGCTAGGCTGCCTCCGCGATTCCTCTTCTCTCTCTTCCATCTCTTTCCGTTTTTCGTTTGGCCTTTACTTGGAAGGAGTTCTTCAGGTTTGTCTTCAGCCCTTACGTCACATTTTCCATTTATATTTTTAACTTTCAAGATGTTTTTTTCCTTTCCAAACGCTCCATCTACTGAAAATGAAGGTGCTCCCCTACCGTTCCGCGGGTCTTCTCTAACGAGGACGCTGACGATGGTTTCTCCGACCGTGAGACTCTCTGCCAGGTTCCTGTTCTGTCCAGGGTGCTTCTTCCCGGGTCTGCTTGGCCTCTTTGTGATCTGCACTCCCCTCTGGGGTGTGGAGGGGAGTCCCTGGTCATCTGGATCCTGGGCGGGCGTGGTGCTGAGGTTCCCGCCTTTTGCATCACCCCTGCCTGAGCGGTGCCCGGGGCCTGCTTCCTGGAGACCCTCACCCTGCGGAGCACACGGGAAGTCTCCGACAGGGGCTCTGGTTTGGCGAGTCGCGGCCCAGAGGGCGTCAGCTGTCAGACAACTCTTGTGGGGCCGGGAAGAGGTGGTCACGTGCACAGCGCCTAGGCTAGGGGCCCTGCCCACAGGACTGTGCGAGGCCTCCGGGCCTGTCCCCACCCGGGACACTCCTTCAGAACCCGACAGAGAGGCCCCAGAGTACCCATGCCCGCGGAGGAGAGTGGGTGGCCTGCAGCTCGGGCTGGGCCAGAGCCACTGTCCTTCTCAGGGCCCCGGGGCCTGTGGTCTGTGCAGACGGAAGACTCCGCCCTGGGGTCCCTCCTACCAGCCCACTGCTCCTACTGGGAGCCAGAGATGATCTTGCCACGTGGGCCCCTGCCCTGCAGTGCTGAGGGGCGCTGGGGCAGCGACGACCTGCACGGGAGGGGCATTGCGCTTGGGGTCGGGGTTGCGGCTGGAGTTGGGATTGGGGTTAACAGGCTGAGTCAGCTGATGACCGAGGCCCCCGGAGCAGACTCTGCCCATTGCCTCCCCCAGCCCCCTGTCCCAGTGTTGGTATCGTCCCCGGGCCCGCTGAGGCCAAGCAGAGAGCCCCAGGGCTGGGGGCCTCCCCACGTTGGGGGAGGCGCTGGACGAGGCCCTGCAGCGGGCCAGTGTCCAGGGCAGAGAGGGTGTCACGTGGGTCCCGCGCGCGTCCTGCCTCAGCATGGAGCCTGCCCTTCTGCCCCCCGGGACTCTGGAGGCGGGGGTGGGGCTGCTGCCTCTCCTTGGTCCGCCCCATCGTGCTCCGGCCGCTGAGCTGCCTTCCAAGAGGCCAGGCGCCCTCTCTGCCCTGTTCACCTCCTGGCCCGTCCTGTTGGGCACCTGCCCGCGGTCCACCCTGCAGAAGCAGTGCTTTGGGGGTGGGTCTGGGGGCCCGGCCTCCTGGTCCCCTGAACCCGCAGGTTCACGGGGCCCCCATTTCTCCAGCTGCAGATCTGGGACACGGCTGGCCAGGAGCGCTTCCGCACCATCACGCAGAGCTACTACCGCAGCGCCAACGGGGCCATCCTGGCGTACGACATCACCAAGAGGAGCTCCTTCCTGTCGGTGCCACACTGGATCGAGGACGTGCGCAAGTACGCGGGCGCCAACATCGTGCAGCTGCTCATCGGTGAGGCTGGCTGTCTGTCTGTCTGTCTGTCTCCTCTGTAAGCGAAGGGCGGGCGGAGCTTGGCCAGGCAGGCACAGAGCCAGGGCCTGAACGTGACCTAGAAGATGAGGTTCCTGCTAACCACCCGCAAGGCTGCACCGAAGCGGGAACCAGGGAGGCGCCTGGAGGCAGTCACCACGTGGCCACGCCATGGCCGCGGCTGGTGCCCTCTTCGTCACGCGTCTGCTCAGAACCCTGCCTGCTCCTCCTGCGTCAGGAGGCTCAGAAATGAGAAGTGATTTCTCCCCAGTCCACGCAGCCCCTGAGCACGTGAAGGAGGCTGGTTGTGATTCAGAGGCTCGCTCTGCCCTCCGCTGCAGAGAGGCTTCTCACACGTCTGTCCACCTCCAGGGCTCTCTGAAGTCGGACCCCCCACCCCACCTCCTGAGCGTCTGATTGGGAGGTCTGGGTGGGCGTCTGTCCACCTCCAGGCCTCTCTGAAGTCGGACCCCCCCCCCCCCCCCCCCCGGGGGGGCTGGGGGGGGGCGTGGGGGTGGGTTTCTGGCAGGCTCCAGGTGCTATGGCGAGTCCACCTGAGAACCACTCTGACTACCTTCTGCCTTTTCCTCCTGCGTCAACTTCCAGACCCGGGCTCAGGAAGCTGTGGCCCAGACGTGTGTCCCTGGGGCCCTTGTCGCAGGCCTCAGGCTGGTTCCTCTCAGCGGGCTTGTACAGAGGGGCCTAGGCTGGAGTGTGGGTGCTCTGGGCCAGACTGTTCCTCACCCCCCGGCAGGAAGGGGGCCCTCCCACCTGCCTGGACGCCCCCCTTTCATCCAGGACTTAGAACAAAACCTTCCCCGCAGAGCGTCTCACACAAGCTCGAGAACGGAGTAGCGCGACGAGCGCAGGTCAGCAGCCACCGCAGGCCCAGCTGCAGGTCCCGTGCGCAGTCGCCTCAGGCCCCTGCCCCTGCCCCTGCCCCAGCGGTCCTCTGGGCAGACCCCAGCTCAGCCACGTCATTTCCGGGTGTTGTGCACAGGGCCACCGAAGCCGCACGTGCTGTAAAACGCGCGATGGCCGTGCTGTTTTCGCGTCTGGAAAATACTGACCTCTCCCAACACAGTGAGCTAGCCGATCTGGGGTCAGGTCATGGGTACCACATATGCTTTTATTTTCCCTTTGTTGAAATCAGGAGCCAAGTAAGCACCCTCTGCGGACACGGGCTGCTGCACCGTGTACAGTTATCAGACGAGTTGCCGGGCTTTTCTTCACGGCGTCTCTGTGTGTGTTTTTCGGCCATACCGCTCAGCTTGGAGGATCTGGTTCCCCAACCTGGAACTGAACCCTGGCCCCGGCAGTGGAAGCACTGGGCCCTAGCCGCTGGCCCGCCAGGGACCCCCAGGTCTTTACGGCGCCTCTTTGTTGTTGTCCCTGTGACCACATTATGAAAGGCAGTCGCTCGCTTTAGTCGCCAAGTCATGTCCGACTCTTGCAATCCCATGGACTGGAGCCCCTGAGGCTCCTCTGTCCATGGGATTTTCCAAGCAAGGATACTGGAGTGGCTTGCCATTTCCTTCTCCAGGATGTATAAAAAAAAGTCTTGCATAAACTGGGCCAAGGAGCAGCTGACCAGATTACCTAAAATATAACGAATCCCCTTAGACCTCAGAGGAGAAGCTGAGGCATGCTCTCAGAGCAGCTGTGGTCTGCACTGTTCTTACCAGAAGCACAAAATCATCAAAACCCATGATCTTACAGAGGATTAAAAAATCCCCCTCTAAAATAGGAGAAGGTTAATAAAAAACATAATAACAAGATTTTACCAAAAAAAAAAGCACGACCAGGTTTCTTTAACTTCACGCCCCGGTGGCTCAGCAGTAAACAATCCTTCTGCAATGCGGGAGACCTGGTTTGATCGATCCCCTGGAGGAGGGCATGGCAGCCCACTCCAGTGTTCTTGCTGGAGAATCCCGTGGACAGAGGAGCCTGGCGGGCTACAGTCCCTGGGCTCAGCAGAGTTGGACTGAGCGACTAAATAACAACGGCAAACTTGACGGGGGGCCTGCCCGGGGCCAGCTCCCCATGCCCGTCAGTCCCTGCTCTGCAGAAGGCGGCGTCCCGAGTGCGCAGGCCGAGCCTCCGAGACGGAGTGAGTCACCCCAGGGTCACACAGCAGGCAGCTGGAAGCTGGTGTCCCTCCCCGCAGCTGTCTCCAGCTCTAAGGACCCGCATTGTTTTTGCCCAACTCTGCTGCTTCTATTTTGTAGAAAAAATTCAGTAAAGTATACAAGCCTCTGGCACAGAGAAAGAAGAGATTAGACGAGGGGGTAGTGAAAGTGATAGTCACTTCAGTGGGGTCCAATTCTTTGCGAGCCCAGGGACCGTAGCCCACCAGGCCCCTCTGTCCGTGGGATTCTCCAGGCAAGAATACTGGAGTGGGTACCCTTTCCCTTGTCCAGGGGATCTTCCCAGCCCAGGAATCAAACCCGGGTCTCGCATCGCAGGCATACTCTTCACCGTCTGAGCCGTTAGGGAAGCCCCAAGGATGGGGTGAGGGAATTAAAATCGACACAGAGTCCCAGGCTCGCCTGCCTCACCGCTGCCCCCGCTTGCCCGCAGGGAACAAGTCGGACCTTGGGGAGCTGCGGGAGGTGCCTCTGGCCGAGGCGCAGGGCCTGGCGGAGCACTACGACATCCTGTGTGCCATCGAGACGTCGGCCAAGGACTCGAGCAACGTGGAGGAAGCCTTCGTGAGGGTGGCCACCGAGCTGGTCGTGCGGCACGGCGGCCCGCGGCTCAGCGAGAAGGGCGCCGACCACATCCAGCTGGACAGCAAGGACGTCGCGGAGAGCTGGGGCTGCGGCTGCTGACGGGGCGCCCGCGGGGGAGGCCGGGTCACTGTCCAGAGGCCTGGTCGTGCAGTGGCAGCACCAGCCTCCGCGAGGGAAGCGGCAGGAGGGGCCTGGTGGCCTGGGCCGGGGCTGTGGCCCTGGTGGGAGCCTGGGAGCATCCCCCCAGCTCTGCGTTTCCTGGTTTGGCCCGTCTCACCCCCGAGGCTGCTGCGGGCTGTGGCTTTCCAGGTGCCCGGCTGGGGCCCCAGGGCCCCCCAGGGCCTCCTGTGCAGCCAGCGGCCCCCTTCCTTCTGTCACTGCCAGACCTCACCCAGCCCTGGCCGGCTTCTCAGCAGGCCCTGCCTCTCCCATTTCCCCCGGGACCAGCGGGGGCCGTCACCCACAGAACTCGGCCCTGGCCTGGGGGCCAGAGCTTCTCCACTCAGGTTGCCAAAGCAGTGACTCCTTTAGCCCTGGTTCTCAGCAGGTTGGGGGGAGCGGACGTGAGATGGGGGAACGGATGTTTCAGGGACTAGCGGAGGCCACCCCGTCTCACCCTCCGTGCAGAGATGCTTGCTGCCACGGTCAGAGCACCAGTGCCCCCCGGCCCTGCCAGTCTAGCTTAGACGAAGGGCGCAGGCCTGGCCATCGAGGGTCTGGGCCCACCTCCCTTGTGGCCTTCAGCTGGGGCTGAGGTCAGAGCTACGGCAGGGACCCGGGTCCCTGGGGCCCTTGGAAGGAGCACTGTCCCCTGGGCTGGGGGGGCGAGTGGTCTCCCCTGGCAACCCCAGCCCCTCCCCATGCAGCCCCTCCCCTCTCCCACCTGCCAAGGTGTCCTGTCTGCAGTCAGGCTGCCGGCTCTGGTCCCGGAGGAAAGGATACTGGCCCGGTCGGGCCGGGAGCTGCTGGGCACGGGTCTGCCCTAGGGGGTCAGCCCACTGTCAGCCGGGTGAGCTGGGAACTGGGAGCGAGAAGGCTGCCCGCTTCCCTCCTCTGTCCTGCTGATGGGAGGGGGCCTGGCCCCTCGGCCTGCACAAGAGAAAGCGCCTGCGCTGAGGTCTCAGATGGGCCCCTCGGGCCAAGGGCAGAGGTCCTCCAACCCCAGGACCCCTCTGCTCAGGCCCAATGTTCGGGCAGACCCGGGTGTTCGGTCCAGGCCCAGGTCTGCCCTGCAGAGGGAGGCTGCTCCACTCCGGGGGCAGGCGGGGCACCCCAGTTCCAGGGAGCACAGGCACTGAGCCCGGGCCCAGGGCTGCCTCACAGGCCTCAGGGAGGAAGGGGGCCTGGGCTGCAGGGACCATCCAGGGGCCAGCTGTCCGGCTCCGGGGGCTCCTCTGCCACTGCGGGCCATGCCCGCTGCAGCCTGGAACTCAGGGTCACCTTGGGCTCCCCGCCTCACGGCCATGTCCCTGCTGCCCCTCCGCCCAGAGCGGCCCCACCCCCTCCCCTGGACTCCTCCCTGAGCTCTTAGGCCTGAGCTTCCACGCTGCAGGCGGACACCCCCGCTGATGTCGGGGGGGCTGTGAAAGGTCCGTCCCCCACCCAGCACCTTCTGGCGCCCGGCGCACTGGGACGTGGTCCACCCTCGGTGCCCACGCCACACGGCTCCGCCCCGGGAGCAGCCCCTGCCCTCCCCGCTCCCCCACCCTCCCTTCCAGTCCATGTCATTCACAGCCCACAGTGAGAACGAGCTCCTGCGAGGTTCCAGGTCCTCAGTCTCAAACGCCCATGCCAGTGCTCTGGGCGCGGCCTGGGTGTGCCGCTGGGGGCCAGCTCGGGGGTGCCTGCCAGGCGGGGCCCTCACCACCTTTGGGCCCTGGGCCTCTATCAGACAACCCTGGACTCGGTGAGAGTTAATGGGGACGTCTGTGAGACGACACAGCCCGCCTCTTCCCAACTGTGCAATCTCTTCCTTTGTTTATAAATTACCCAAGATCGGGAGCAGGTGGGGTCCCACCCCCACCCCCAGGGGCTGCAGGAGAGGAAGTGGGCCAGAGGGCCGGCAAGCGTCCCAGCTGCCAGCCACCCCCGCGGAGGAGGCGGTCAGCGGTCTGGGCTCAAGGAGGACCAGGGGACAGTGGGGTTTATATTTCACAGGAGGAGGGCGGGCGGGCCAGGGACCCCCAAGCCAGAGCGGTGGGTCCCTGTCCCAGAAGCAGGGCGGGATTGACCCCAAGGACACAGGCCCCAGCTGGCTTGGAGCTGGAGGAAGCTCCTACTTCATATTGAATTCAGTCGCTTCACCGGGAAAGGCGGCAGGGCTGGGGCCTCAGGGACCCCTGAGCCTGCCCGGGGGCGGGGAGGGCCTGAGGCCAGGATGCTGTTGCATTTGGAAATTCTTCTCATTGCCTATTTATGAATATATGAATCTTTATAGCAAATCTATTTTTTAAAACATGGGAACAAGTTGCCTTTATGGAGACTTAGCAGAGCCAGAGTGTACACATTCCTAAACCAGTAAACGTTTCTCTACGTGCCATCCGCGCCCAGACTGGTTCTCTTGCTTGAAGCTTGGAGATGGCCCCAGCAGCCACGCACCCAGAGTCCCCCAGCGGGCCTCCGAGCCCACACGCGGCCCCTGCTGGCCAGAGGGCATGGCTGCCCAGCCACGCTGCCCCTGCCTGCCCTGGGTCCCCTTCTGAGACAGACACTGGGGCCCCCACTGGCCTCCACTCAGACCCCAGGTCTGCCTGGGCTGGTTTGTGACTTTGGACGATGCATCCTCTGCCAGAGCCCTGGTTTCTTCAGACGGGGGACCCGTGCTTCAAGCATCCATCCCAGGTTGTGGGCAGTCACGTGGCCAGTGTGGGGCGTGGGTGCCAGCAGCCAGGAGGGCATGAGAACCGGGCCGGGACCGGGGAAAGGGCCCTGGGTTGTCCAGAGACGGGGCTGGGGGTAGTTGGAGGGCGGGAGGTGGAGGTGGACCCACCCATTTTACTAGGAACTCGGGGAATAGGGAAGCCCGGATCAGTGTCTAGACACAGGGATGCGAGTTTCCGGGACGCTAAGAGGGAAGCACCTCGGAGCCTGCATAAGGGCTGGCTGAGCGGCGCATTTCTTCTGAGCTACCGGCGGCTGGCCCGGGGCACCGGGACGGCGCACAGCAGGCTCCCCAGGAGAGCCAGGCCCAGCGCGGCCACGACCACCAGCGCCGCGTCCCACCAGGGCCCCGGGCAGGCCCAGGACTCGCGCAGGCTCCAGCCGCAGCCGCCCAGCTCCCAGCCGCTGAGCTCGGAGGGCGCGCGGCCCGCGGCGTGGGCGGGGCCGGCGCAGCGCAGGCGCTGCAGCTGCTTGGGCGCGCGGTCCTCCAGCCAGAGGCGCAGGTAGACGAGGTCGCAGTCGCAGCGCCACGGGTTGTGCTCCAGGTCCAGGGCCTGCAGCTGCGGCAGGTGGTCGAAGGCGCCGGGGGGCACGCTCCGCAGGCTGTTGTTGGTCAGCAGGAGCTGGCGCGTGGGGGCCGGCAGGGCGGGGAGCGCCTCGAGCCCGCGGCCGCGGCAGTCCACCTGCAGCCCCATGGTGTCCAGCGCGCGGCAGGCGCACGCGGCCGGGCAGTCCTCGGAGGCCTCGGCGGCCGCCCAGACCAACAGCAGCGCCACCCACGCGGGCATCAGGCGGGAGGGCTGCGGGGACAGTGGCAGTGAGGGCCCGGCTGCCTGCCCCTGCCCCGGTCCGAGGGCCAGCGGGGCCAGCGGGGCCCGACTGGACAGGGGACCGCTCACCTCCTCTCGGGCCTCGGCTTTCTCCTCCGTGAAATGGGTGGTGGGGACGTGGGCGTGAAGCTCCCTGGACCCAGCCCGGCTGGCCCTCCCCGGATGCTCAGGTGGCTGGACCCTGAAGGTGGCTACGGTGAGGGGGTTGAGGAGTGGACTCAGCCCCTTCCTGGGTCGGGTGGGCCCGCCTGCCCCCTACGAGAGACACCAGCCCCTGCTTAGGGCTGGGGGCAGCAGGTGCCAGCTGAATGACGGCAGGCCAGGTCAGGGCCTCTCCCCAGCATCCTGCACACCTAAGCCTGGGTCTGGCGGACGGCGTGCACACCACTGACCACCCCTTGGCCCGTGAATTCAAACCCCTCTGCCTGGTTCACAGCAGAGTGAACTTTCTCGGGGTCCCTGGTATGCAGAGCAGCTGGCTGAGGTTGCTTGGTTGCAGGGTAGGGTGGAGAAGGGGACCCACACCGGGCTCCATCTGGAAAGCCCTAGATCGAGGCTCAGGCTTGGAGTTGGGAAAGAGACCCAGAGAGAGAGACTGCCTTCTCCAGGGCTGCCCAGCGCTGTCACACACCAGGCTTGCACTGGGTTCTTAGAAACCCCAGTCCTCTGCCCAGCTCACTGCCCCTCCAGGACTTGGTGGAGGCTACCTCCCCTTCCAAAGGTGGGCTCCCACCACGGCTGGCCTGTGGCAGGCTTCCAAGGAATGTCTGTTTAATAAACCAATGAATCTTGACTCAACCAAGCACCTGGTATCACAAAGGGAATGCCTGCCCGTGCCTCTGCCTCTACCCCCGCCCCCGACTCCACCCCTGCCCGGAGGGGCAGAGGTTGGACTTGCCACAGGCTGCCTCTCTCTGCCAGGCCTGGACCCAGAGGCCCCCAACCCCCAGGAGGGGCCCGCACAGTGGGAGGTGGTGCTGGGCGATGAGGGCCACTTACCTGACCGGCCTGCCCTCGGGGCAACCCTTCTGTGGCCTGAACTGTCCTGGCTGAAGTCACAGTGGCTGGCCGCGTTGTGTGAAGCAGCCGATGGTGACCCCTGCCTCAGTGGGAGGAAGGAAATGGTGAAAATAGCCTGGCTTATCCCTGTGTGCAGCCCCCGGAGGGCCTCTCTGCAGAGGCGGTGGCCCTCGGGGTTCCGGGAACTTGTGCACAGAACCGCGGGTCAACCAGTTTATCGGAGGGTGCAGTGGATCCCGGGGCTTCCTTGGGGGCTCAGACAGTAAAGAATCTGCCTGCAGTGTGGGAGACCTGGGTTGATCCCTGTGTTGGGAAGATCCCCTGGAGGAGGGCATGGCAGCCCACTCCAGCGTTCTTGCCTGGAGAATCCCCATGGGCAGAGGAGCCTGGTGGGCTACAGTCCACGGGGTCACAAAGAGTCGGACGCGACTGAGCAGCTGAGCACAGCAGGCACACTACTGCATCCCACTGGTCCGCAGGTCCTCCACGAGCCTCAGTCCCGAGCGTGGGAGAACGGAGAAGGCTGAGAAGGCTTCCTGGGGGAGGGCGCCTTGCATTTTCACATCTTTCAACATTTTGCAAGCATGCTTAGTCATTCGGTCATGTCTGACTCTTTGCAACCCCATAGCCTGTAGCCCGCCAGGCTCCTCTGTCCATCGCCTACATTGGCGGGCAGGTTCTTTACCGCTGAGCCGCTTTCTGATCCTTCTTTTTAACAAAGAGCTGCATCAGTGTCGAGCGAGAAGTAAAGACCTTAGTTGTATGTGCAGTGTATCTATTTCTATAGGACATTCGACTCAGGGGAGTGACTGCAGCTTCCCGTCTATGTTAGTGATATAAAAAAAGTCCTGTTTAAAAGAAATATGTATCTTTAATTTTATTTTATCTTTAACATTATAAAGTATGAATTAAAATCAAGCTAAATATTACAATTATATTATGTTGATCTTATAATAATTATATATAATATAATAATAATAATTTATGCCTTTTATTATGTTGGAGAAGGTCATGGCAATCCACTCTAGTGTTCTTGCCTGGAGAATTCCATGGACAGAGGATCCTGGTGAGCTACAGTCCATGGGGTTACAAAGAGTCAAACATGACTGAGTGACTTCACTTTCTTGTGTTATAAAAATGTCAGTAGCATGAAATACCAAGTTAGTCAATGCAGGATTTGCAGAGATGGGAAAACGTATATCCGTGGCGGTGGGGGAGCTGAGCTGTAACCCCTTGGGGTACAGCAATGCTTGGGAACGGGTGGAAGGGGTTCTGGCAACCAGAGGGATGCAGGAGAGACGCCCAGAGGGGGCTGCTGGGAGGGCGCTGCTGGCCGTGCCCGTGGTTGTGGTCAGCGTCAGCCAAGGAGCGAAGCTGAGAAGCGGGTCTGAGGCCCCCGGTCTGGGGGGCATTCTAAACCCTCTGAAACTCAGACAGCTGGGGCTCGAAAGGAGCACTGAGGCCCAGAGCAGCCAGCCGAGGGGCCCCTGGACGGCAAGCAGGAGGCACCCGGCCGGGAGGCAGGGAGCCTCACCCCCTGCAGCCGACCCTGTTCTCAAAGCAGGTGACACGGCACCAAGGCCGCGGGCAGAAGTCAAGGGTGGGGCCGGGCGCACTTGACCCTGCCGCCCCCAGACCCACGGTTGGGGGTGGGGTGGGTGTGCGTCCTGACCTGACACCCCCCCGCTCCCCCCCCCCCCCCCAGGCCCACACTCTCTCCTCTCATGCCTCTGAGGTTTCCTTGTTATCTCAACACGGACGGCTTAAAAACGACAGAAATGAATCGATTTCACTGTGGAAAAACCAGACTCTGCCGATGAGCAGGAAGATGATAAGTGTGGTCCTCAACCCCGACACCCAGCAAGGCTGCCTTTCCTCTCTTCTTGCCCACAAAGGGCCGGACGGGGACCACGCCCCTGGGGGTCCGCCCGCAGGTCACCAGCATTCTCGGGCTCCGCTGCGGTGTGGCGTCTTTCATTCGGGGATCCCAGACGTGAAGGGCCCCTGGCCACCCATATCTCCCGACAACAGGCCTCTGTGGGCTCAGGGTGGGGGAGCCCCTGGGCTTCCTGAGGGGGCTCCCCCTTCCAGCGCTGCCTGGGTGGCCGGCCCGGCTGACCACAGGCTTTTCCTGGGGGGAGCCGGGAGCCTTCCGCTCCCTGACCTGTCAGGCTCCCTGCCAGGTCCCCTGCCCGTGCCCACAGAGGCCCCTCTCGGGCTCCTTCCATCTGTGAACGTGCTTATGCCCACTTTATCCTATAAAATCCCCGTGTGAGTGCGTGCGTGTGTGTGCACATGTATGTTAGTGTGTGAGTGTGTGCATGTCTGTGCATGTGTGTCTGTGTGTGTTCATGTGAGTGCGTGTGTGAGAGTGCGTTTGTCTGTGCATGTGTGTGCACACGCGTGTGCATGCGTGTCTCTCTGTGTGTTCATGTGAGTGCGTGTGTGCGCGTTTATGTCTGTGTGCATGTGTGAGCGTGTGTGTGAGTGTGTGCATGTGAGTGCGTGCATGTCTGTGCGTGTGTGTTCATGTGAGTGTGTGTGCGCGTTTATGTCTGTGTGCATGTGTGTGAGCGTGTGTGTGAGTGCGTGCGTGTGTGCGCATATGTATGTCAGTGTGTGAGTGTGCATGTGTGTGCATGTGTGTGCATGCATGTCTGTGCGTGTTCATGTGAGTGTGTGCGCGTTTGTCTGTGTGCGTGTGTGTGAGTGCGTGCGTGTGTGCGAGTGCGTGCGTGTGTGTGCACATGCATGTCAGTGTGTGCGTGTGTGTGCACGTGTGTGCGCACGTGTGCGCGTGTGTGTTTGTGCATGTGTGCACATGTGTGTGCGTGCGTGTCTGTGCATGTATTCATGTGAGTATGTTTGTGCGTTTATGTCTGTGTGCATGTGTGAGCATGTGTGTGTGCGTGTGCGCACACATGTATGTCAGTGTGTGCACGTGTGTGTGCATGTGTGGTGTGCCTGTCTGCGTGTGTGTTCATGCGCGCGCGTGTGCGTTTATGTGTGCATGTGTGAGCATGTGTGTGCACGCACATGTATGTCAGTGTGTGCATGTGTTCATGTGTGCGTGTGTGCATGTGCATGTCTGCGTGTGTGTTCATGTGTGTGTGTGTTTATGTCTGTGTGCATGTGTGAGTGCGTGCGTGTGTGTGCACATGTATGTCAGTGTGTGAGTGTGTGCATGTGTGCATGTCTGTGCGTGTGTGTGTTCATGTGAGTGTGTGTGTGTGCGTTTATGTCTGTGCATGTGTGTGAGCGTGTGTGTGAGTGCGTGCGTGTGTGCGCACATGTATGTCAGTGTGTGCGTGCATGTGTGTGCATGTCTGTGCGCGTGTGTTCATGTGAGTGCGTGTGTATGAGTGCGTTTATGTCTGTGTGTGTGAGCATGTGTGCATGTGCGTGAGTGCGTGCATGTGCATGTGTGTGAGTGTGTGTGTGTGAGTGCGTGTGTGTGCATGCACCGGCCCTGCTACTGCACAAGGGGTTCCTGCTTCTGGAGGAATTCCTAGGGCGGCCCGCGCCAGCCCGCAGCCCGAACCCTGGACCTGGGGAGCCCACTGCGACCTCAGGGCTGGGCCTGTGCTGGGTTCACTGACAGCTGACCCTGCAAGAGCCAGGTTTCCCGGACGCCCGAGGTGCTGTAAATTGCTGTTGCCCCTGCCTTTGCAGGGCTTCATGACAGCAGTGAAGAAAACCTGAGCTCTGAACCCGGCCCCTTTCACGGGTTCACAGTCACAGCTCCTGCCCCCTTCCCCCCTTCTCCCGACTCTCCCCATAGATGACAGACCCTAAAACCAGCCCTTCTGGAAAGCCCACCCCACGCCCACAACTGCCCACACGTGCCGTCCCTCTTCCTGCTTCTTCCACCAGGACGCACCCTGCAGGACCTAAAATCATGTTCACGTTTTGTCTGCAACCTGGACAGCATATTAAAAAGCAGAGACATTACTTTGCCAACAAAGGTCCGTATAGTCAAAGCTATGGTTTTTCCAGTGGTCATGTATGGATGTGAGAGTTGGACCATAAAGAAAGCTGAGCGCTGAAGAATGGATGCTTTTGAACTGTGGTGTTGGAGAAGACTTGAGAGTCCCTTGGACTGCAAGGAGATCCAACCAGTCCATCCTAAAGGAAATCAGTTCTGAATATTCATTGGAAGGACTGATGCTGAAGCTGAAACTCCACTTTTGGCCACCTCATGAGAAGAGTTGACTCACTGGAAAAGACCCTGATGCTGGGAAAGATTGAAGGCAGGAGGAGAAGGGGACGACAGAGGATGAGATGGTTGGATGGCATCAACGACTCCATGGAGATGAGTTTGAGTGAGCTCAGGGAGTTGGTGATGGACAGGGAGGCCTGGCGTGCTGCAGTCCAGGGGGTCGCAGAGTCGGACACGCCTGAGCGACTGAACTGAACTGGAGTCAGCTAAGGCTGGCTGGGACCTGAGACCCTCCCACAGGGCTTGCCCGAAGGTCCGCTCAGTGGCCTTTGACATCAGAGGCCCCCAAACCCCATCGTCCGAAGATGCTAACTAGGCCTGAAGAAGCCTGGAGCGAAGTCTTGTCTCCAGTTCCAGTTCTCCTCCGCGTCTCCGGCTTCAGCGGGTCAATCCCCGCGCCCTTTGCCTTCCTGGAGCGGGTCCCAGACTTGCTCCCCCGCGGCGTCTAAGCATTGCACTGGCTGCGCGGCGGGGCGCACGCATCTCTACCGACACGGGTGTGTCGCGGGGCCACGCGGGGCTTCGGCGTCCGGCGTGCTTCGTGCCGGCTCTGCGGCTCCGGGCGGAGGTAGTCTCAGCCACACTCTGCCTCAGTTTGCTTGTCTGTAAAATGGGGGAGAATGAAGCGTGGGGCTGGAGCGTGGCCGGCGTGGACGAAGGGCACTCCCCTCCGGCTCAGCAGACACACCTGATCGGAACCCATCTCTGCAGGGCAGGTAGGGCTGCCGCCTCCGCTAACTTAGGACAGGCATTTCCTTTTCAAAGTCCAAGGTAAGGGTAGCGCCGCTTTGAGTACAGGTGGTGGGGAGACCCCGCGCATGCCCGAGGAGGGGCTGGGGCGAGGCAGCGCCCCCCCAGCCCCACCTGCTTGGAGGCTTTGGACTCGCCTTGGCTGCGCACTTCAGCATCGCCATCTACTGCTCAGAGTGTGAAATGCGCGCTGTTTCCTTGGTCGGGGCGGGTGCGTGGGTGGGGGCATTTTCAGGTCAACACGCTAGTTTTTGTTGCCAGGAAATGAGAGAGGGCAGTTAGAATTTCCTAGAAAACCTTTTTTCTAAGGAGTCGCAGACCATTTGAAGAATCCCAAAGAAGCTTTGCTAGAAAAAGGCAAAAGGAGAGTGATGGGCGTGGAGGCTGTTTATAAATATCCCTTCCTCCTGTATTTTCCTGAAGTCAAAGCTATGGTTTTTCCAATAATCATGTATGGGTGTGAGAGTTGGACTATAAGGAAAGCTGCACGCCGAAGAATGGATGCTTTTGAACTGTGGTGTTGGAGAAGATTCTTGAGAGTCCCTTGGACTACAAGGACATCCAACCAGTCCATCCTAAAGAAGATCAGTCCTGGGTGTTCACTGGAAGGACTGATGTTGAAGCTGAAACTCTAATACTTTGGCCACCTGATGTGAAGACCTGACTCGTTAGAAAAGACCCTTAAGCTGGGAGAGACTGAAGGCGGGAGGAGAAGGGGACGACAGAGGATGAGATGGTTGGATGGCATCACCGACTCAATGGACATGAGTTTGAGTGAGCTTCGGGAATTGGTGATGGACAGGGAGGTCTGGTGTGCTACAGTCCGTGGGGTCGCAGAGAGTCGGACACACTTAGCGGCTGAACTGGGCTGTCCAGCCCCTTCCCGCCCCTGCCCACCCAGGGCCAGCTTCAGGGCTGCCCTGCGCTCTGGGCCGCTGCTCTCTGGCCGCTGCCCTGCAGCTCTCAGTGGAGGTGCCTTTCGCTGTCCTCTCAGCGCAGTCCCGTGGACTGTGGCCCCGGTGGCACTCGGGGCCCTGGCCCCCTGAGCCCCGGCTGGTGCCCCTCCGGCCCCAGGCCCCCAGGCTGCCCTCGGGGCTGGTGGCAGGGGGCTCCATCAGGCCTGCTCCTTCCCCAAGCACGTTGGTGCCCTGGAGGGAGCCTGCAGTCTGCCGAGTGCCCCGGGGGCCCTTGTCCTCCGTCCAGCCTGCTGGCTATCTTTGTCAGGCCTCGGTCGGTTACTCATACACCTAAACACCCTCCAGAACACTCCCAAATCACCCTGTGAGTGAGGCAGCATGGCTGTTCACTAGAAGTGTTTTCGTTAGCTGTTGCACGAAACAGCGTTCCCCAAGCTCGCAGCTTAAGGAGTAACGTGCCTTCACTTATCCTCTCAGTTCCCTGGGGATCAGGACCTTGGGAGTGGCTTTGCTGGGCAGGTCCGGTTCCGGATACTGCAGTCAGATCCCGGCCTGAAGACCTGACCCGGGCTGCAGGTCCTGCTTCTGAGGTGTGAGCTGGGCTGACGGCCGGAGGCCTTGGTTTCTTGCTGGCTGTTGACCGGGGCACACTGTCACATGGCCTTTATCGTAGGGCACCTGGATGTCCTCCTGGCTTGGGGAGGAAGGCGGCGGCCCAGGCCTCTCACGACTTGTGTCCGCGGTCACACCATCAACGCCTGTTCTGTTAGACCTGAGTGGCTTAGTGTAGCTCACACTCGGAGCAAAGGGAACTGGCTTTGTATCTCAAAGGGAGAGTATTGAAGACTGTGTGCATTTTACCAGGAAATTTTCAGATTCAAATAGCTGCAAGGCCTCTGCCAGGAAACTCTACAGCCTTATTGAGAAGCATCAGGGAAGGGATTAATTGGTTAATAGAGCTCCCAGGAGCCTCAAGGGAGAAGAAACTTCTGGGTCGGGATCGTGGCTTGAATGTCAGGCCCAGATATCAGGGAGGCTCTGCTTTTGGTGAGGTTTTCCTTGATACTCTGCACTTTCCTGCTTCTTCCTCTTTTTTTTTTTTTTAAAGAATATTTATTTGGCTGTGTCACGTCTTAGTTGGGGCATGTGGGATCCAGTTCCCTGAGCAGGGGTCAAACCCGGGCCCCCTGCATCAAGAGCCTGGAGTCTTAGCCTCTGGACCCCCAGGGAAGTTCCCCCCCTTGAGGTTTCTAAGCAGCAATCTATACATGTGTGATGAAGTTGCTGGTCTTTTTCAAAAAATTATCTACTTCTGGCCCTGCTGGGTCTTTGTTGCTTCAGCCTGTAGGGGCTTTTTCTGTGGGGGATGGGGCAGCTCTCTAGTTGTTGCGCTGCTCGAGCTGATGGGTTCCCCTGCCACCAGCGGCGGACTGACACAGACGCCCTGGCCCCGGGCAGCCGGCTTCTTGCTGCAGCAACTTCTCTCGTGGAGCACAGGTCGGCGGGTGCGTGGGTTTAGTGGTTGTGACTCTCAGACTCTGGGGCACTGGCTTAGTTGCTCTGCTGTGTGGGGAATTTTCCTGGGCCAGGGATTGAACCAAGGTCTCCTGCGTTGGCAGGCAGATTCTTTACCCCTGAGCCACCTAGGAAGCTGTGTTGCTCATCTCTTAATTTCAAACACATTTTAGCATCCCTGCATTTTTACTCCCCTCCCCTCGTAACGACTGTGATGCTTTTGACAGCACGTCTGACATCTTTTGTGTGTCCCTCGACTGCTTATTGTGGATATCGATTTTGCTCCTTTGTGTTTTAATCTGCCTACTAGCTGTGTATGTGGTTAGCTTGCTCCCGTTAGTGGGTATTTGCTTTACCAATGAGTGTTTTCTTTTCATAACTTTCCTGTTTCTGGTTATAGCCTCTTTTTTTTTTTTTTTTTTGCTTAGAGAAGTCTCTTGAACATCTCTTATAAAGCTGGTTTGGTGGTGCTGTAAAACTTTTGATCTCTCCATCATATCTGGATGAGAGTGTTGCCAGGAAAAGTATTCTCAGGTGGGTGTAGGCTTTTCCCTTTCACCACTGTAAATATATTGAGCCCTTCCCTTCTGGCCTGCAGTTTCTGCTGAGGAGCCAGCCTTTGTATGGAGCTTGTTGCTGTGTGTGTGCGCGCGCGTGTGTGTGCATGTGTGTGTGCATGCGTGTGTGTGTGCGCATGTGTGTGTGCACGTGTGCATGTGTGTGCGTTCTGTGTGTTTGTGTGTGTGCGCGTGTGCACGTGTGCGCACATGCGTGCGCGTGCTTGTGTGTGTGTGCGTGTGTGTGTCTCATCATGTGGCGTGAGGGGTCCTAGTTCTCCAACCCGGGGGTCAAACCCACGCCCCCTGCAGTGTGAACCGCTGGGCCACCAGGGACGTCCCTCCCTTGCTGTTTTTAGCGCTCTCTCTCCATCTTTAGCGTTTGCCTTTTTACTTAGGCGTGTCTTGGTCCTTCTGGGAGTTGCTCCCGTTGGATTCTCTGTGCTTCCAGCACCTAAGTGTCTGTTTACTTTCCCAGGTTAGGGGAGTTTTCAGCTACAATGTCTTCAAATAAATTCTCTGTCCCTTTTCTTTCTTTTCTGCTAGGACCCCTGTAATGCTAACGTGAGTACACTTGGTGCTATCACAGAGATCTCTGCGACTGTCCTCGCTTCTCTCTCTTCTTTTCGGCTTCAGCGGTTCCCGCTTCTGTCTGCCAGTTCACCGCTCCACCTCTCTGCGTCAGTTAACCTGCTGTTGATTCCTTCCAGTGGCTTTTTCGTGCAGTCGCTACATTGTTCATCTGTGTTTGGGGCTCTTTTACGTTTCCTAGCTCTTGTTAAAAACGCCTGACTCTCGCTCTGTTTACCCTTTCTCCTCCTGAGTTCTCTGCGCCTCTCTGCGATCATCACCTCGCACTCTCTCGGGTAGGCTGCCTGTTTCCGCTTCACTTTGCTCCCCTGGGGCTGCATCCTCTCTTGGTGGGGAAATGGGGAGTGGCTGGCTTTGTTTCCGTCTGTTTTTGTTCTCACTGAGCTGGGTCTCTGGCGGCAGGCGTGGGCTCCTCTAGCTGTGCCTCACGGGATCAGTTGCCCAGCCAGGTTCTGACCCTGCACTGGAAGGCAGACTCTCACCCACTAGACCATCGGCGAAGTCCGACCTGGGATTTCATCCTGTTCTTTCCTTGTGAGCGTGCTCCTCTGGCGCCTCATTTGCCTAATTCGCTCTTCTTGCTGTCTTGTAGGTCGGCTGACTTGACGACGTGGCCTTCTGTAGGAGCAGGGCTGTGGGTCCTCCGGCAGCGTGCGCTCCTCTGGCCACGGTGTGCCCTGTAGGATGTGCCTGGGGGGTGTGGCTGGCCCCCGGTCCAGTTGGCCGCCTTTTTTCTTTTAAGACTGTTAGCATTAGCTGGTCCCGTGGTTGCCCAGCTACAGATGGCATCTCCCAGCATCCCTTGCAGCTAGGTATGGCCAGTGGGATGGGCTTAGAGGACGTGTGAGCCAGAGTGCCTGAGCCTCCCTTCCCTGTCTCCTCCTTCCCGGGGGCCGGAGGGCCGACGCGATGCTGGTGATTAGCTTCTGCCAGGGACGACGCCCTCAGGGACGACAGAACAACACAGCGGAAGGAACCTGGGCCCCGGCCACGTGGAGCAGAGCTGCTGTCGTCCACTCCCCTCTGAACTGCTACGGGAGAGAAAGATCTGTCTTGTTTGGCCCAGAGTGTTGTGGGAGCTCGTTTATCGGGGTGGCTTAGGCTGTGCTGTAACTGATCCAGACCCCAAGCCCTGGGGTCCCTAACCAGACACAGCTGGCAGAGGTAGGAAGCGTGTGAGACGTGGGCTCAGGAAGCAGGCTCAGCCCAGGCGTGGATGCTGATTTGCTGTGTGGCGCCAGACAGTCCCTCAGCCTCTCTGGGCCCCTCTGCACGCTAGGCCGTCTCATAAACTGGCCTCCAGTGAGATGAGGGCTGCTCGGGCGATGACGCACCTTTGCTTGTCAGGCAGAGGTCCGAGAAGATTTCTATTAGGAAGCTCCTGAGGGTGTGCCTTAGTGTGGTTGGAATGTACAGGAATCCTGCCCGCCTGCTGTCGGCCGATTCCAGGGGGCCAGAGCAGGGGCAGGGGTGCTTGAGGAACGTCTCTTCTAGTCCCGTTTATTATCACTATTAGTATTTCTAAACCATGTATTTCTCTGCTCGCCTCGGGTCTTAGTGGCAGCACGCGGGTCTTCATCGGGTCACGTGGGCTCTTTGGCTGTGGTTTAGGAGCTCACTGGTTTACAGCTCGTGGGCTTAGCTGTGGCATGTGGGATCTGGCTCCCCACCACATCCCCTGCATCGCAAGGAGGATTCTTAGCCACCAGACCGCCAGGGAAGTCCCTGCCCCTTTTATTTGTCATTAACACACAGAAAAGCTGAGTTTTTGGAGAGGCACGCCCACTTCCATGGCTCTCACTACACGCGTGGACTCCTGCGGCCTTGCACGCGGCCGGGGCCCCCTCCAGCCCTCCCTGTGGCCCCGCCTGGGCCTGCCTCCTGGGCCCCTGGCCCTCCTTTCCCTGTGGTCGCTCTTCTGCATCCCCGTGGTGACCCCTTGCTCCCAAGTCGTGCCTGAGTCCTGACTGCTCTTCTCCCCTCACCTCCTGGAGGCAGGTCGGAACCCCGGGAGACGAGTCATCAGGGCCCCATCCCCACCGGGCGCCTGCCCCTGCCCCGCCCTCTGCAGGGCTCCGGCCTCCTGGGCTTGGACTGGCCCCTCTCGCCCGGACCCTCAGAACCCTCTCGTCTGCCGCAGTTCAGCACTGCAGTGCTCGCCAACGTGTCTTTCTCTCCTACGAGGGTTTAAGGTTGACGGGACCAGGCAGCTTGTCTCGCTCCTGCCTGTGACCCGTGGGGCCCGGTGCCTACTGGGTGCTCGGGAAAGAGGGGCTCTGGGGTCTGTACTCATGGGGCACTTTACGGCAGCACACTTGGGTGCTCCCTGTTCCCTTGCATTAAATGCCCTTCCCTCCTGTCTGCCCATCTAAATCTAACCGCTCTTCCAGAGCTAGTTCAAGGCCACCTCCACCAGGAAGCCTGCCATGATCACTGTCTCCTCCCTGGGAGTTTCCCCAGTCCCGTGTCCTGCCTTCAGCACTTCCAGGCCATGGGCAGTGTCCTCAGTGGAGTGCGGGGCACGAGGTCCCTGGAGCAGTCACGCTGTGTGGACGGAGAGGACACCGCTGGGAAGAGGCCCTGGGAGCCCAGCGAAGGGATTCCGGACTGAACTGGGGAGAAGAGCAGGCACCTCGCCTCGGGGCAGGGGGCCGGCAGCGGGTACAGGCTGATCCAGCGACCGTCAGCAGGAGTGTAGGCCAGGAATGAGAAGCCCAGGGAAGGCGCGGCTGCCAGGCTCCAAGCTTGGACTGGTCTCAGAAGGAGCCGGTGACCCCAGGGTTCTGAGGATGTGATGGTGGCCAGGCTGGTCCCGGAGGCTGGTCTGATGGTGGCCAGGCTGCCCACAGGCCGGGCCAGCCCTCAGCAGGAGATGGGAAAGGAGTGGGTGGGGGCCGGGGCTGTGGAGGCAGGGGCCGAGGGCTCTCTACGCAGGAGCTCACAGCCAGCCAAAGCTCGGTGCAGGGCTTCCAGCATGGCCGAGGGGCCAGATGGCCCGTCTGGGGAGAGAGTGGGCAGCAGGAGAGTCATTCTCTTCCCTGTGGCCCACAGGGCTGCCTGCCCTCCCCCGGGCCCTCCCCAGCCTGGCCACCCTCTCCCTCCGAGGACCCTGGGGAAGGCAGTTTCTAGTGCCCAGTTTCTGAATTCTTCCTTGATGCCCAGGGCCAGTCAGGGCACTGGACGCACCCGAGCCCTGCCCAGCAGTACCCGGTGAGGCCAGTGGGCTCACCACCAGTGAGCCTCCCCTCCTGATTTCACCAGGCATGAGCTGGCCCTGAGAAAATTGTGCTGCCCTGAACTTTGAACAACAGGGCCACGTGGCCTAGTGCTTAAGGGAGAGGCCTGAGGTTTAAGTGCAGCTGACCCTTGGCCTCTCTGTGCCTCAGTCTCCCCATCTGTGGAATGGGTGTGATAATAGTCCTTCCTCCGCAGTAAGCCCAGGGCTAAACTGGCAGCAGGGAGCTGCCTGGCTTCCTCGGAGCCTGGCCACACGCGTTTATTTGGCCTTTTCCCTGAAGTGTCCGCTCCCTGTCCTTCTCAAATAACACCTTCAGCTTCCTGAAGCCTGTTCCTGACTGTACCCTTTGCAGGTGGGCTGGGCAGGACTGTGTGTTAGTCGCTCAGTTGTGTCTGACTCTTTGTGACCCCACGGACTGTAGCTCGCCAGGCTCCTCTGTCCATGGAATTCTCCAGGCAAGAATACTGGAGTGGATTGCCATTCCCTTCTCCAGAGGAATTTCCCAACCCAGGGATTGAACCCTGGTCTCCTGCCTCGCAGGCAGATTCTTTACCGTTTGAGCTACAGGGAAGTCTCCTGACTGTACCCTTTGCAGGCGGGCGAGGCAGGAATGAGGCAGCATTTTGCAGGCAAGACACTCAGGACGGAGGAGCTGAGTCAGGATGCTGCCCAGGCCTTGGAAGATGGGTCGGGGATGGGGGCTCACCTACCGTGTGCAGGGTCCCTGCAAGCGTCCAGCGTGCTCAGCAAAATCTTCCCCAGGGCTTTTTTGGATATGTTCTTAAAAAAAGAAATGAGACAGGGCTGGACTGGCCATGGTTGCTGAGTCTTCAGGCAATGGGTGGGACTGCGTGGCCCTACAGGCTTCTGTGTGGCCCCCTGGGGGCAGGTAGAGTCTGTTCCCCACCCCCATCCCCATCCCCAGCCCATGGTCCTTTCCTGGCCGGCATCCCTGTGGTGACTGCACTGCCCAGACTCTTGGTGGGGACTGGAGCAGCGTGCAGGACCCATTTAATCCAAGATCACGTACTGACTGACCATTGTCCCTGCGCCCAAGGAGGCACTTGGGAAATGACCGTGAAAAAGAGCATTTTGACGGTGTTAGCTCCTTTAATCCTTGCAACAGCTTATTTTATTCTCTTTTTAACCAGTGAAAAAGCAGTGCTGAGAAAATGAGAACTCTTGTCTGAAGCCACCAGCCGGGAGGTGGAGGAACCAGGTGGTCTGTGTTAATAGGTGTCTGGTCTTGAACCATCTTTGAATTCCTGGGATAAATCCAACGACTCACCTTGTGTTTCTTTAACCACTGCTGGGTTTGGTTTGCAGATATGCTGTTTAAAATTTCTGCATCCACATTTAAGTGTGTCACTAGCTTATAATTTTCTTTTCTCATACGGGTTGTCCTCTGGTTTTGCGATCAAAGTTATATTAGCTTCATAAAATGAATTAGAGAACCCCCCTTCTCTTTGATTACTTTCCCTGAGCTCTCTCTATGTCTGGAGGCAGAGGTGACACCTGCCTATGTGGGGGGAGCTCAGAGCCAGTGCCTGAGGAGGCTGGGCTCCACCCCTGAAGGCCCCGCCCAGCCCCGCCCCCCGGCCGCCAGCTCCCGGGAGCCCACCAGGTCTCGGAGCCTCTGCAGGAGACCCAGCACGTCCGCCAGCTTCTCCTCCAGCAGGGACAGCCGCACCCTCTCCGCCTCCACCGTCTGCAGCTCCTGCCGCAGGCTCTCGTTCTCACCCACCTTCCGCTGCAGCTCTGCCTGTGGGGACACCAGGGCCTCAGCGCCCGCCCTGCCACTCTCTGCCGCATGCACACAGCACCACCCCCAGGCAGGGCCCACAGCCTGCCCTGGCCCTCCCACAGGGGTCATCTCATCTGGCCCCCTGAGCCTACAGACAGAACCGCCCTGTCTCCCCAGGGAGGGCGCTGAGGCCCAGAGAAGCTGCACGCCTGGCCCAGGGCCTCACGGCCAGTCAGGCTGATGTAAGAACGACCATGCTTCCTTTTTGGTGGAAGGGCTCCCTCCTTCCTTCTCTTCTCCATTCGTCTGCTTGTCCTTTCTAAATTGTTTTGGTTGCAAGCAGGAAGCTAGTCCGGCCAGTGTGAGCCGAGGAGGAATTCACTGCCAGGCTAGTGGCTCGTCCCCAGAATGGGTCGAGAGCTGGGGGCATGGAGGGTGAGGCAGAAGCGGCTGGAGACTCCTGTCTGCGGGCTGCAGCTGAGAACACGCTGCAGCCATTCCCCACCTCCTTTGAGATGGGAGCCCCAGGAGCGGGGCCCGGCTGGCCCAGCCTCGGTCACCGGCCCAGCCCTGGCCAAGCGGCATGGACGCTGCTGAGCCCTGCAGAATACCAGGGGGAGAGGGTGGCGAGTTGCAGAATGCCACGTGGACACCTGCCTTCTAAAGCAGGAACGGGGGGAGTGAGGCAGCCCCCGCTCCGGACAGTGATGGAGGGAAAGAGAAGCAGCTGAAGGTGTGGCATCCTTGGGCAGTAGGCAGAGCACGGGGCCTGTGGACTCGGGAGCGTGGTCTGAGGGTCTCAGGAACTGAGCTCCCCACCCTCCTCCCCTCCACAGCCAGTTCTCCTTGGGGGAGGTGTCTCTCTTCCATTTCATCTGGCTTTGATGGAGCTGCCAATCACAGGGCCCTGCCCGCCCACCAAAGAGGATTGATCCAGGTACGGGCATGTGACTGAGGCCGACCATTGGCGTTCTTCCCTGAGATTTACTGTACATGGCTCTTATTGTTCCTCTGGCGGTTTTAAGTAGGCTGATGGGAGCCTAGAGCTGCCTGGGGCCCTGCTTTTCCTCACCCTACCACATGGAGAAAGCCCCTCTATAGCAGGGGAAAGTGAGGCCAGCACCCATGAAAAGAACGGAGCAGACAGATGGAGGCAATATAATGAGTCCCTGGATCCAATTGTGCCTGAAGCTCATCTTAGCTGTTCTTTTGAAACCATGCTCCCAGCTCCATCTGGTAATAAATTCCTGTTTTTTTTTTCCCTTGAGCTGATCTGAGATGGATCCTTTAATGTGCAGCCAAAATATTCTTCATTAGATCTAAATCATCTCCTCTCAGAGCCTTGGTTTACCCATCTGTGAAGGGGGCACAGGACTTGGCTGAGATGGCTCACAGTCCTTCCACCTGTAAGAAACTAGCCATTGGGCTGGCTCCCAGCCTCTGGGGCTCCGCTGACCTCCTCCTCAGGCGTCCTCAGAGTCTTTGCACCGCACCCCTGGGACCCCGGCTGCCCCACCAGCATGGCGACACAGGCCTCCAGCTCCCCCAGGGCGCGGGCATGGTTGGCACCGCCCAAGTGGCTGAAGTAAGTCATGAGCTTCTCGGCCATCTGGTCATCACACCTGCAGTGAAAGAGAGTACCGGCACAGAGGGGGCTGCTTTCCAAAGTCTGTTCCAGCCTGCAGGGGGTGGGAATGCATTATTTATTACCGAGTCTGTCTCCCCTGAAAGCTAGGTGGGGCCATGGCACCCCTGCCCACGGCCTTCCCCAGTTCCCCGTGTCATCAGAGCAAAAGCCAGAGGCCCCGCCCAGTCTGCCCCTTACCTCCCAGACCTCCTTCCCACTCACCTTTGCTCTTTCTGCTCCGGCCACAGCAGCCTCCTCCCGGCCCCTCCCACGTGCCCCAGGGCCTTTGCACTTGCTGTTCCCTCTGCCCGAAAGGCTTTCCCCTCAATTCCTCCAGATCTCTGCTCAAACGGCACCTTCTCGGCGGCTCCCCTAGCGTATCTTGCCCCCTCCTCGTCCTCACGCTTGTCACCACTCAGGAGAACAGAGGCTCCTGGGCGGGGGTGTGGGGGGGAGCTGTCTTGGTTAGCGCTGTTTGCCAGGAGCCCTCAAATTAGCCTGGCATATCATAGGTGCTTCATATGCTTGTTGACTTAACGGGTTGGTGATAACAGTGACCCAAGAAAATCGGCAGGACTTTATAATAAAAGAGTCAGTGCTGCCCCCGCCCCCGACTCCGGGATCAGGCCCCATGGGGGCATTTTATACCCTCGATGGTGAATCCTCACAAATCCTCTGCCAGGCAAGTGTTAGTGTCCCATCTTAGAGACGGGAAGCCTGAGGTTCAAAAGTCAGCTGACTTGACCGGGTTAGGGGACGGGCTTAGGCATTGAGAGCAGTGGGTTAGGAAAGGGTCTGACATGTGGGGGGTCACACTCGAGCTGTGGAGCAGGTGCAGGGACTGTGCCCTTCCTCAGCTCATTTCTCCTTGACACTTGCCCAGGGCCGTCGGCTCGACCAATGGATCTGGGGACCGAGCATGAAACAGCAGGGAGGGGACCCAGCCTGGATGTGAATCAGGAGGTCAGCCTCCCACGTTCCAGGCCCATCACTGCATAGAGGGGCCGCCCTGTGCTCGCAGGATGACCGTGGGGGCCTGGCCCCAGGTATGCCCGATCCTGGACGTCCTCACCGGAGCACGTACCCGCTCCTGCAGCCAGACAGACCGGCCAGCAGCGCCGTGACCTCGGCTGGCGGCCGCCGTGCCTCCCGCCACTTCTCGCGGTTGTCCTCCTCGTCAGAGGCAGCCTGGCCCTCGACCGAGCGGAACAGCTGCTCGTCCAGCCCTGGAGAAGCACGGGCTGCGGACGGGGACAGAGGCAGGGGAGGAGCCCCCTCTTTGGGGGCCGCCCCGACTCCCCTTGGGAGCCCTCCCGCCTCCGCTCTGCCCAGGCTCAGGGTGGATATGTGAGTCCAACCCAGCAGTCAGGGTGCAGCCGGCCTGCTGCATGCTGGGGACCCCGCAGGGGCCGGGGCCGTTCGGGCCAAGTCCTGACTCAGACTTCCAGGGAGGAGGGACGCCCCTGTTCCTCCCGCCAGGGCCTGGAGGGCGTGGGTCTGGCTGCTGCGGGTGAGGGGCGCGCCTTCTGCACAGTGAGCCTCGCAGAGGCTGGTGGGCGAGGCCGGGGGAATGGGGCTCTGCTGACATGGGACTGTGCCGGAAGCCTGCTGGAGCTTTTAGTGAGTTAGGTGAACCAGAACGTTCCCTTGAACTAGAGCGGTTCAGGCCGAATGGACAGTGTCCTGACCAGCATGGCCCCCGGCCCCAGAGGCCCGCGCACTCGGGGGTGGGCCCTGCGGACCTGTGTTTCATGAGGCTCCTGGGTGATCCTGATGGACTGGCAGGTTGGGGCACCCCTGGCCTCGGCTGTCCTGATTTTGGACACCCAGCTGGGTTGGCTGCAGAGCCTTCTGTTTGTTCTCAATAAACAGTGTTCCAGACCCAGGAGACCCGGAAGTGAGGTAACTGGGCAATACTTTTTGATCATGTTATGGTGTTTCTAGTATTGACAATTTGGTTTTCTTCCTGGGATTTCCTGCTGCTGGTGTGTGTGTGTGTGTCTGTTTGTGTCTGTGTGTGTGTGTCTCTGTGTGTTTGTGGTGTGTGTGTGTGTGGTGTGTTTGTGTCTCTGTGTGTGTATCTGTGTGTGTGTGTCTGTGTGTGTCTCTGTGTGTCTGTGTGGTGTGTCTGTGTGTCTGGTGTGTGTGTATCTCTGTGTGTGTCTATGTGGTGTGTGTGTCTGTGTGTCTGTGTGTTTGTGTTCTATGTCTCTGTGTCTCTGTGTGTTTTTGTTTCTTTGTGTCTCTGTGTGTCTGTTTGTGTCTCTGTGTGTGTGTCTGTGTGTCTCTCTGTGTGTGTCTCTGTGTGTGTGTGTGTCTCTGTGTGTGTCTGTTTGTGTTTGTTTCTGTGTCTCTGTGTGTCTGTTTGTGTCTCTGTGAGTGTGTCTGTGTGTCTGTGTGGTGTGTCTGTGTGGTGTGTCTCTGTGTGTGTGTGTCTCTGTGTGTGTCTCTATATGTCTGTGTCTGTGTGTGTGTGTCTGTGTGTGTGTTTCTGTGTGTCTCTCTGTGTGTCTCTGTGTGTGTGACTGTGTGTGTGTCTGTGTGTGTGTCTCTGTGTCTGTGTATGTGTCTGTGTGTGTATCTGTGTGTGTCTGTGTTTTTCTGTCTGTGTGTGTCTCTGTGTGTGTCTGTGTGTGTCTGTCTGTGTGTGTCTGTGTGTGTCTCTGTCTGTGTGTCTCTGTGTGTGTCTGTCTCTGTGTGTGTCTGTGTCTGTGTGTGTCTCTGTGTGTGTGTGTCTCTGTGTCTGTGTATGTGTCTGTGTGTGTGTCTGTGTGTGTCTGTGTTTGTCTGTCTGTGTGTGTCTCTGTGTGTGTCTGTGTCTGTGTGTCTCTGTGTGTGTCTGTCTCTGTGTGTGTCTGTGTCTGTGTGTGTCTGTGTCTGTGTGTGTCTGTGTGTGTCTCTGTGTGTGTCTGTGTGTCTGTTTCTGTGTGTCTCTCTGTGTGTCTCTGTGTGTGTCTGTGTGTGTGACTGTGTGTGTGTCTGTCTGTGTGTCTCTGTGTCTGTGTGTGTCTGTGTGTGTGTGTCTGTGTGTCTCTGTGTGTGTCTGTGTGTGTCTCTGTGTGTGCGTGGTGTCGCTATAGTCACAGCTGTCCCGGTACCCAAGGCCGGGGCAGTATGGGGCCTCTGAAGCCGTGTGAGAGGGCTGGCGCCTGCAGCCTGCCCACGCCCGCCTGCAGCCCAGCCGGGAGAGCCCTGGGGCGCCGGCTCAGACGGCTTCTCTCCGCTTTCCTTTGCTCCTGAGGCTGCACACCCAGCAGACCCAGGTTCTCGACATGAAGGGCCTCTTTGTGGCCTTCTCGAGGGGTGACCAGCCACACTGCCCGCATACCTCTGATGACGGGGAGCTTGCCCCCGCTCCGGCTCCCTGGGTGCCCGACCCACCCCTGCGCGGCACTGACAGGAGACACGTTTCGCACCCTGAGCCAGAGCCCGCCTGCCTGAAACCCACCCTCGCCCCCAGGGTGTCCGATCTCAGGCCTGCAGGGGTCGGGGAGCCTAGGGGCTGGGGAAGCCCAGCCTCAGCGTAGAGGGTGGGGCTCTGTCTGGAGGCCGGATGGCGGCACCAGCGCAGACGGGACCCCGGGTGTGCGGGACAAACCTTGGTCCGGGGGTCTGCTCGCCGGGCTGCTGTCGGACCCCCAGGCTCCCTCTCGGGGGGGCTCTGGGGCTCTGGTCTCACCATCCTCGGGTTCGCTGCTCTTGGTGTCGGGTTCTGGGCTGGCTCGCGGTGAGCTTGGGAGCTGGGTGCCCTCTGACCTGTGGGGTGGTGAGGGAGACACAGGCGTTGAGAGGGCGGGGTCTCCGCCGGTTTCCTGCGGGAGAGTGTGGGGTGTGGGCCCACCCTCCCCACTGCTAAGGCTAAGCTGCCTGTGACATGCCTGCGAAAGCCTGTGGTGGTCTCTGCAGCTGACCCCACCGGCCCGCTACCTGATAGCCAGCTCGGCAGAGGCAGCTTTTCCACGGAGGACAGTCACCCAGCTTCCCTTGCAGGTGAGACAGGCTTGTGACGCGATTTTAGCCAATGGGACTAGAGGCAAAACCCTCTGAGGAGCCTCTGTGTCCAGAAAGGTGGGGGTCCTGGGCTCCCACCCCAGCGCTGCCAGAGGGACAGGCAGTGGGACTTGGGGCCCCTTTTGCAGGTGGATCCCTGGAGCCAATGCCTCCGAGGTCCTCCCAGCTCCCATTGGGTTCTCGCCCTGTGCCAGTGGGCATAGGGGCAGGAAGCCATCGGAGGGACTGGGAGTTCCAACCTTCTGTGTTTTATGAGCCTCGAACTCTGACTGATGACGCCCAGCATTCAGCCCCCTCACCCCCACAGTACGAGCTGAGAATGCGGAGGTGCTCAGAGGCAATCAGAGCAAGACCCCCTGGATGCAGATTCTTGGTTCAGAGAGAAACTGGAGCTTAGGGCATATCATTTGAGGTCTAACTGGGGAGGGGACAGTCCCTCTCAACTCCAGAGGTCAGATCACAGCCAGAAGAGAAGACACCGGAGTCTAGGGTACAGGATCGCTTTCTCACAAAGACCGCTGACCGAGAATAGAATAGGCTTCCTTGGGAGGTGGTGAGCTTCCTGGCAGAGGAGGTGTGTAAAGAGTAAAGGGCTTCAATATGCAGAATTTTGAACAGCGTCGGAATGGGCTTCCCTGGTGGCTCAGAGGTACAGAATCCACCTGCCAACGCAGGAGACAGGTTCGGTCCAGGGTTCGGGAAGATCCCCTGGAGGAGGGCGTGGCAGCCCGCTCCAGTACTCTTGCCTGGAGAATCCTATGGACAGAGGAGCCTGGCGGGCTGCAGTCCACGGGGTCACAGAGAGTGGGACACGACTGAGCGACTAAACAGGAACAGCGATGGACAGAATCTAAGTCTTCCCACTGCGAGAAAGTGCTGTTTTCCCTCCATTATTTAAGGGCTTCAGCAAGCAAAATGAGCTGGCGGGGACAGCCCTTATGAACAGTTTCCTAGCAGAGGCTGGCCCACGTTCCCCACATCCCCACAGACACCGGGGTCTTTGAAGCTGGTTCCAAGGGCGACTTCCTGCGTCAACACCGCAGCTAATCTCTCAGCATCCCTGCGAGGTGCCAGGCGCTGCTCCGGGGCTGTGAATGTGTCCTCCCAACACCCTGCCTGGATGAAGGCAGGGACCATCCTGACCCCCGTTTCCCAGAGTGGCCGGCCCAAGCCCCACGGCTCAGAAGTATAGGAGTTGGGTTTACGCTCTGGCCCCGCCAGGCCCAGGGGACGCTTGCACAGCAAGCTCGGAGCAGCCCAGCCTAGCTGCCGCCCTGGTTAGGGGACCGCAGGTCACATGCATCGGAGTCAGGAAGGGGAAGCAGCAGGGACAGAGCTGGGAGAGAGTGCGCCACAGACGAGGACACGCTCTGCAGTTTTCCAAGAGGCGAGACGCGGCTGCGGAGAAACATGGGGATTCCTCTTGTCCGGCAGCTGGCCCTCCCGGCCTGCATGGCTGGCCCCTCTCCGCGGGGTCCGTCTGCAGCCGCAGGCCCCTTTGCATATCACATGGGCGAGCCGAGCCGTCACCACCTTGGAACAGAGACAGCGAGCCTCCCAGCTCGTTCTCTGCCTGCTCCACCCACGTCCTGTCAGCCACCCCGCTCCCTGGCTCAGCACCCCGGCCCTCGGCTTCTGGGAGGCGCCTCAGCGCCCAGCGCCCTTTCCCTCGCTCGTCCTCCACATCCTGACCCTAAACCCGAGGACCTTGTCTCTCTTCCTCGTGTGCACTCACTCTGCAAGGGCTCAGCCAGCACCTCAGCTTCCAAATCTGCCTGCAGCCCTGGCCCCTCAGATCCTGTTTCCTCATGACCCCTCCCTGCCGTGGCTGCTGCCTGGTCACCTCCTCTTGGAAGCCCTGTGCAATCCCCAAGGCCTCCCTGTCTTCCTGCATCTGCTCCTCCCATTCCCCGCCCCCCCCAGGGAAGGCCACTATCTTGGCCCCCCAAGCAGTGGCCATTGGCTTTGGCCATCTGGAGGTCATAGGAGAGGCCAGCCCAGGGAAGGGGGTAGTCACAGCGAGGCTGTGGACCGGAGCCTGCCAGGCTCCTCTGTCCGTGGGATTCTCCAGCAAGAATACTGGAGTGGGTTGCCGTTTCCTCCTCCAGGGGATCTTCCTGACCCAGGGATCGAACTGCGTCTCCTGCATCGGCAGGCGCGTTCTTTACCGCTGGGCCACCGGGGAAGCCCGTGCGTGTGCCCGGTGGACACAGATGGAACTGCCGGCTTCTCCCACCTCGACGGGGTAAGAGGACGCGTCTGTCTGTGTAGGATTCCTCGATGGACTGGCTGCAGGCCCTCCCTGCAGTAGCTTGTGGAAAGCTCCGCTGGAATATTCTGGGCCTAAACTTGACGGTTTTTGGCCCCGGGACTGGACCATGGGGCCCGTGGTTTAACGAGGGCTTCCCATAAAAACGAGCTGCGTGGGGCTTGTCCGGGGAGCGGACCTGGGGGCAGGCGGAGGTCACCTGTGGCCCCCCTGACTTGCACCTCCGGCTTCCTGGAAGGCGCCAGCCCCAAGGTCACAGAGAGGGGACCTGTGACCTGTGAAGGTCACCTCTCCCCCCACACCCAGGCTGCCGGCACTTGCTGTCCTGGCTGTTTCCTGGAAGACAGCTCCGACCCCGTCCCTCTCTCTGTTCGAAATGGTTCAGCGACTCCTACGGCCGAGAGAAGGGATGCCAGTATCCTTAACACAGCATCCACTGGGGGGCCTCCGAGGTCCAGCCTGGTCTCGGGCTCACTGCTGGTGGTGATCTCAGGGCATGGACGGCCAGACTCATGACCCTCTGGATCCTTGATAAGCACTGCCGACACCTTACTGGGTACCGGATCCTGCTCTGTTCTTCCCCCTTAGACGTGCACATTTAGCTTTAAATTGAAGTCCAGTGAATGTACAGTATGATGCTAGTTTCAGCGGTATAGCGAAGTGTGTGTGTGTGTGTAAATATATATGTAAGTGAAAGGGAACGTGCAAAGCCTGGAAAGGAATATGTGTGTGCATACACACACGCGCGTTCATACACACACGCGCGTTCATACACACACGCGCGTTCTTTCTCAGCTTCTTTTCTGTCATAGGTCATCGCAGGCTGAGTGCAGCTCCCTGGGCTGCACAGTCCCGTCCTCGCTGTTGACCTTTCCTTAGATCACAGTGACTGTGCTCTGCGTGTTTCAGGAAAAACTTATCTCCTCTTCTGGAGAAGGCAATGGCACCCCCCTCCACTGTTCTTGCCTGGAGAGTCCCAGGGAGCCTGGTGGGCTGCCGTCTATGGGGTCGCACAGAGTCAGACACGACTGGAGCGACTTAGCAGCAGCAGCATCTACTCTTCCGAGAAGCCCTAAGAAAGACTTAGGCTCATTCCTGCCATTTCACAGATGAGCAAGCTGAGGCGCAGAGCAGGAGGAGCTTGCGGAGGCCCCGCGGCTCCCTCGGCCCGTCGGGCGCAGCCCACCAGGCTGGTCCCCAGGGCCCCCCCTCTCGTCTCGCCTCCCCGCCTGGACACCCTGAGCTCCTGTGGTCTTCAGTGACTGTCGGTGTTTCCTGGAGGGGCCCAGCACAGGACGGAGCAGCCAGCTGAGGTTTGTCGGATGAGTGAGTGATTGAGGGCGTGGGTGGGTGACACCGTGGGCGGCAGGTCAGGTGGTGAGAGGAAGAACGGCCCCGCGCCCGATAGGGTTCCAGCTCCTCCCGTCCCTCTGCTCTTGGATTGTTCCAGAAAGACAGTGAGAAGGGCATCAGAGTTCAGATCCCGGGGCCGTCCCAGGCCTGTGGATGTGGCTGACCCCCTGCCCAGCCCACAGAGGATTGGACCCTCCAGGCGAGAGAGTGAGCAGGACCTCCCCTAACCACAGGCATTTGGGGTCCCCGGCTGAACTGTTGACTAAAACAGATTTCCTTTCATGGGAAACATTATCACCAAGAGCGAAACGCCGGCGTCTCTTGCAAAGATAGGAAGTAACTGGGAAAGCACGGAATAACAGCAGAGCCGCCCGCCTCTGACCCAGGCCGTTGCTTCTCTGTTGAAAAGACAGGTTGGCGCTGCTAAGGACAGCTGGAGACGCACCAGATCCGGCCTGGGACCTGAGCCAACAGGGCTGAAAAGGCTGGCGGAGGCCCTCCCTGGCCAGCGACCCCGCCACCGCCCACTTGGGCCGCTCTCCCCGGGGAGGCACGGAGGGGCTGGGGGCGCTTCTGCAGAGGCCGGTCGCCCCATAGGAGTTGCCCTTGTGCCTGCTGCCCCCTCGTGCCCTCACACCCGGCTGACCCTAGTCCTCGTCCTCCCAGAGCGTCCCCTCCAGCTGCACACATCTGCGCACCACCCAGAGCCCCCCTGGACATCTTCCTCCTGCTGGAGGCGGCGGCCATCTCTGGCCCCCAGCCCGGCCTCCGACACGGCCTGACAAGGGCCAGATGTTCCTGAGTTCTCCCTCCGGTCCTGGCAGCTCCCGGCTCCAGGCCTCCAGTGGAGGACCCTCCCTGGGTTCTGCGGTGTGAAGAGAGGGCTTCTGCGGAGCTGCCAAATCTGCCTCCTGCCCCAGGACCCTGGTGTGGCCGTGGGACCCTCCACAAGTGCCCCTGCCCCCAGCCCCCACCTCAATCCCCTGTTCATCCGCCGGTAAACGCCAATGGCCCTGAAATGAAATACAGCGCTTCTGATCACAGGGGGGTCCTGCCTCTGTCCAGTGTTCGGGGGGACCTTAGGCAGGACTCAGGGGAGCAGGAGGGGTGTGTGTGTGTGTGTGGTTTTAACCTGAATTATTTAGTCTGCTGCTGCTGCCGCTGCTAAGTCACTTCAGTCGTGTCCGACTCTGTGCGACCCCATAGACAGCAGCCCACCAGGCTTCTCGGTCCCTGGGATTCTCCAGGCAAGAACACTGGAGTGGGTTGCCATTTCCTTCTCCAATTATTTAGTCTAATGCGTACTAAAAACAACTAATGAGCACATCAAAGCATCTTCGTCCTGTGTTTCTGACAACTTCCCTTCAAATGCTCAGTTGCTCAGCCGTGTCCAACTCTTGAGACCCCGTGGACTGTACCCGCCAGGCTCCTCTGTCCCTGGGATTCTCCAGGCAAGAAAACTGGAGTGCGTTGCCATTTCCTCCTCCAGGGGATCTTCCTGACCCAGTTATTGAACTGGGTCTCCTGCATTGCAGGCAGATTCTTTACCACCCGAGCCACCTCTTTAAATCCATTAAGTAAAAAGAGTGAGATGATTTCAGGGAAAATAGTAACTAAAGATGAATAATACAGGTTTGATGCAGAGATGGCAAAAATTGACACAGATCCTTGGAGAGTGTCTGAACTTTGGCAAACGCCTGAAGAGCAGCGCATCGTGAGATCTGGGCACTGGTGGAGCCAGACCCTGGCCATGTCCCGCAGCCACTCATTCTGTCCCCTCACAGCAGAGGACCCCACCTTTGACAAATTGCCACCCTCTTTTTATAATGGTTATGTTGGAAGATCCCAAAGTGAGCTGAATAAGGGATAGACCTTGTCTTTACATATACTTTGAAAAAATTTTGGGTGATGCTTTTGAACTGTGGTGTTGGAGAAGACTCTTGAGAGTCCCTTGGGCTGCAAGGAGATCCAACCAGTCCATTCTGAAGGAAATCAGTCCTGGGTGTTCATTGGAAGGACTGATGCTGAAGATGAAACTCCAATACTTTGGCCACCTGATGGGAAGAGCTGACTCATTGGAAAGACCCTGATGCTGGGAGGGATTGGGGGCGGGAGGAGAAGGGGACGACAGAGGGTGAGATGGCTGGATGGCATCGCCAACTTGATGGACATGAGTTTGAGTCAACTCCGGAAGTTGGTGATAGACAGGGAGGCCTGGTAGTAGCAGTCCATGGGGTCGCAAAGAGTCAGACACGACTGAGCAACTGAACTGAACTGAACTGCTGCTTTCTAATTTAAAGGAGAGAGAAATGAATTTTACAGTACACATTTCAATATGTAAATACTCAAGGTATAAAGAACTTTTAGATGATTAAACCTATTTAATAGTGGCTTAGTTTGAATTTCAGAGGGTAAGGTAATACTCAATCAGATGTTCATAACACTCTTTCCCTATATTTGACATCGATATAAGGGCTAGGAAACGATATTGATAGATGGATGGATGGACAGGTGGACACAGAGACAGATAGATACGCAGACTCCCTGGGACATGGAGTGACGAATGGCAGTGGACACAGAAGCTCCGCACCAGCTGGTTAAGCTTCACAAGTGTTGTTATCATCTGCGATGTGTTTATAAAATGATGAGCAACCCTTGGAAAATTCCAAACAAACCATAACATAACCTTTCCTCAATTGACACAGCATTGCATTCTAAGACTCTGTATTAAAACTGTACCAAAAAAAGTTGTGTTTATATGTAAAGCAGAGTTAGATGGTAGTCTCAGATAATTACAGTGAAAAGCACGTTTTTCGTGGGATGAACACCCAGCTGGGCATTTGGAAGTTATTTGGGGTACAAGGTAACCCTGGTGGGTGGTACAGGACTGGGAACCACCCACCTCCGTCAAGTGCCAGGAACGCTGCCCACCTGGTCATTGAGACAAACAGGCCCTCCGAATGAGTATCCAGGATGTCTCTGGTGGGGAGACTGCTCCCATGGAGACACCTTGTCCTCTAGGAACGACCCCCAAGACCCCACACCCTAACTCCTGCAACCTGTGAATGTGGCGAGGTGTCACTCCTGGGATGGCGTTACGTTATATGGGACAGCTGACCTTAAGCCTGGGTATTATCTCCACCTCATCACAGTTTAAAAACAGAGAACTGTCTTGGCTGGTGTAGAAGAGGAAGTCAGGGAGACGTGAAGTATGAGAAGGACTTGGGTCATTGCTGGCTGGAGGATAAACAGGCCCATGGGAGGCGGTGTGTGGAGAGCGACCCCTGCCAACAGCCAGCAAAGGACGGGGATTATAGTCATAAAACCATAAGGACCTGAATTCAGCTCCTCTTGGGTGAGCTTGGAAACAGATTCTTGAGTCCCAGGTCAGCGGCACCTTAATTTCAGCCCTGTGGGAGCCCAGGCAGAGAGACTACGCAAGCCTGCCTGGACTTCTGGCCTGCAGAACATGAGATCATAAATGGATGTTGTTTTGAGTGCCTAATTGGTGGTAATCTGTTATGGTTGCATAGAAACCAAATACAACAAACCAAACAGGCACACCCATCTGTCTCGTTGGCACAATCTCAGTTATTCCATCAGACGCTACGTGGCCAAGTGCCTCCAGACAGGAGACCTGATTGGTCTAAGCTGATCATGGCGATTCCTTCTTTTCGCCAAAGGTTTGTTTAGGAACAGGCATATGATGTGATCCTGGCCGGTGAGAAGTAAGAAGATGTCTTCCAGGAGGATCTCTGGGAACAGAGGAGTTGAAGGAGGAAGTTATTTTTCTGTCTCTGGATGTGGCAGTGATGCCTGGGGCCATGGCAGCCATCTTGTGACAGTGAGGGGCCTCTGCTGATAGACCAAGATGACAAGCTGAGGCAGACAGAGTCGGAGCTGGAGAACTGGGTACCTGCAAACATCACTGAGCTGCTCTCCCTTGGGCTTCTCACGCAGGAGCTTGTGTTCCTGTGGTTTAAGCCGTTCTGAGCAGAGTTATCTGCTACTTGCAGCCTAAAGTGTGGTCAGTGATAAACAGAGCGCTGCCTGGGGGTTACACGAGGTTGTGTACGCGAATCAGCGCGCGGCCTAGTGCCACAAGGGCACCAAAACAGAGCTTTGCTCCCCTCCTGCCTCAGCCCCTGCACGCGTCAGGGCTCAACCAGAGAAGGCGGGCCAGTATGGGATGCCCATCTATGTTCACACCTGTACCTGCAGACCTGTCTCAAGAGCTTTACCACCTGGAAGCGGCCCCTGTGACTGGGGGGCCAGCCCAGCAAGTCTGAAATCCAGAAGAGGGGCTCACAGGCGTCTGGAGCCCTGGATGCAGTGGGATCCCTTTGTTTCAGGGAAGCCCTCAGCCTCACTTACAGACATTCGGCTTCACCCAGATTACCCAGGATCATCTGTCTCTCTTACTCCAGTGCAACTGGTTGTGAACTTGAATTACATCTCAAAACACCCACGGCAACTGTGGGTTAGCGTTTGAATGACTTGAGCTGTACCCAAATGGCTCAGCAAGGTGGTCCAGTCAGAGACCATGGAACATCCCTGGATTCAGCTTTTTTCTGAGCTGGATGGAAAACGTCACTCACGTTTGCTTCCCTCCCTCTGTTTGTCCCTCTGACACCCAGCGGCCCCTAAGCTTCAGGAAGCTCCTGGGCAGAGTGGACACTCGAGGCCTGGCTAGGAGCGGGGGCTCCGGGCGGCCGGAGGTCCCAGAGACTCGCAGACTGGCTGCCTTTCCGGAGCGAAGGCTCAGAGGAAACAGCGGAACACCAGTAGGAAGGCGGGCTTAGCGGGGGACCGTGGAGGCAGAGCTAAAAATAAAGCCCGTAGAGCGGAGAGTGCAGGCAGCCGAGAGTGCTGGGGCCAGGGCGCCCTTCTCAACTGGCCCTTGTTTCTGCTCCCGGCTGAACGCGGGGTGCTGCCTTTACTGGGGGCCAGGGGCAAAGGGGTGTCCAAGCACCCGCCCTCCAGTCCTGGCTGTTAATTCTGCTCTGTAATGCGTCCGACAGAAGCAGTGTGCCAGCCACTGTGTGTGCTGGAAACGGTGCACGCAGTGGAGCGGACCCCCTGCGGGAACCGGCGAAGTCACGACAGAAATAAATGAAAGATGGGAAGGCCAGGGGCGATCAGAGATGACGGAGCAGAGGCCAGGGCCTCTGAAGACGTCATGGGATGTAGCTAAGACAGCTGGATGGATGTGAATTTGTCAGGAGTCCGCCAGTGTGGTCAGGGTGCCTGAAGTAGGCAGGGAGAGGTTTGGGGTGTGAGGAACAGAGAGGCTGGCGCAGCTGGAGGTGTGCACGTGGGCAGACTGGAGGACGCTGGGGCTGGAGTGGGGGCCCCACCACCGTGACCACCGTCACAGCCAAAGGCAACTGACTGGTCTGGCAGTCAGGCCATCCTGGTCCTGGGAGGCTGCCCCTGGCCTGGGGAACCAATGACATGGTCTGCTCGTCACCCATCTTCGTGCCTGAGGCCACCCGCCCAGCCTGCAACTGGGAAAGCAGGGTTCTGAACATGGGGTCACAGAACATCCCCAACATAACCCCAGAGGCACAGAGCTGAGGCTGTTCCCGAGCCCCACCCCGATGGAAGCAGGAGAGCCCGGGACTCCTGGGCGCCTGAGGACTGAGTCCTGCCTGGGCTGTGCCTTGACTGCCTGGGTGACCTTGGCCGGATCGCCACCTCTTTCCGAAAGACATATTTACTGCACAGATTGCTGTTCTTCAGTCACTAAGCGTGTCCGACTCTGTGACCCCGTGGACCGCAGCACACCAGGTCTCCCTGTCCATCACCAATTCCCGGAGCCTGCTCAAACTCATGTCCATGGAGTCAGTGATGCCATCCAACCATCTCATCCTCTGTCGCC
>NW_024070193.1:1649963-1686646 GCF_014754425.2 Oryx dammah
GTCTTTCCCAGCATCAGTCTTTTCCAGTGAGTCAGTTCTTTGCATCGGGTGGCCAAAGTATTAGAATTTCAGCTTCAGCATCAGTCCTTCCAATGAGCACTCAGGACTGATCTCCTTTAGAATGGACTGGTTGGATCTCCTTGCAGTCCAAGGGATTCTCAAGAGTCTTCTCCAACACCACAGTTCAAAAGCATCAATTCTTCGGCACTCAGCTTTCTTTATGGTTCAGCTCTCACATCCGTACATGATCACTGCACACACTGGCTTTAATCAAGACCCTTCTCCTGGCAGGAGGCCACCACCCAGACCCTAGGCTGTCAGTGGAAGTGTGGGCCCAGGCTGTGCCCCGAGGGAATCCGGCCGGGGACACGCATTTGCCTGGAGGTAGGCGTCTCTGGGGGACGCTGTCTGTCAGACAGCGGTAGGCTATTGCCGGCTCCTCCCTCCTCGCTGTCTCTGCTCGTCCCGGCTCCTGCCCGTGGGCCCTGCCCTGGCTACTTGGCTGTGCATGAGGGGTTTGGGGGCAGGCTATGCTTTTCCGGGTAGAAGAGAACCGATGTCCGCTTGCCTTCTGTCTTTAATAGTGTGGTGAAGGCCACGTGTCTGAGGGACATCTCTGAAGCTGCGTCACACGACCACTGGGAAAACCACAGCTTTGACCAGACGGCCCTCTGTTGGCAAAGTAATGTCTCAGCTTTCTCATATGCTGTCCAGGTTGGTCATGGCTTTCCTTCCAAGGAGCAAGCGTCTTTTGATTTCATGGCTGCAGTCACCATCTGCAGTGATTTTGGAGCCCAAGGAAATAATGTCTGTCACTGTTTCCATTGTTTCCTCATCTATTTCTCATGAAGTGCTGGGACCGGATGCCATGATCTTAGTGTCTGAATGTTGAGCTTTAAGCCAGCTTTTCACTCTCCTCTTTCACTTTCATTAAGAGGCTCTTTAGTTCTTCTTCACTTTCTGCCATAAGGGTGGTGTCATCTGTGTATATGAGGTTACTGATATTTCTCCCAGCAATCTTGATTCCAGCTTGTGCTTGACCCAGCCCAGCATTTCGCATGATGTACTCTGCATAGAAGTTAAATAAGCAGTCCGATAACCCCCTACTTGGGGCCTCCCTGGTGGCTCAGGCTGTAAAGAATCTGCTTGCAATGCAGAGACCTGGCTTCGATCCCTGGGTCAGGAAGATCCCCTGGAGGAGGAAATGGCACCCCACTCCAGGATTCTTGCCTGGAGAATCCCATGGACAGAGGAGCCTGGTGGGCTACAGTCCCTGGGGTCGCCATGAGCTAGACTAGAATGAGCAATTGACACTTTCACACTTTCACTTAACCGCCCACTGAAGGCTCCTTGTGCTCAAGCAGGACCCTCTGGAGTCAAGAGGAGCCAGTTGCCTGACCCCCGCCTCCTCACCCTGTGCCCTGTGGGACCCTTTGCAGAGCTTGGCTCCCGGGGTCTGTGACGGTGAACATGACCATGTGCAAGTCCCGAGACACGGTGTGCACTCCCCTGACCCCCGAGGCCCCGGCTCAGCATCCGGCCCGTGTTGCGCCGACACCCCCGGGTCATCGGAGCGCTCTGCTGGCACCGGGGTGACACCCACTCCCCGACCCAGTGTAATGGGAGGACTCCAAGACTCGCTCTGGGTGACCCCTTGCTGGCTCCTCCACCCAGAGGAAGGTTCCCCTCGTGCAGGCTTCCGCTGCCTCCTGCTCTCCTGTCTGTTTTGCCCTGCAGAGGAAGTGGCTGGGGCAGAGAGGCTCCACCCAGCTCCGGGTGAGCCCTCGGGGTGTGGGCTGGGGGCCGTCCCTTCTCGGGCGCTGCACCCAGAAACAGCGCTCACCGGCCTCCTCGCCTCCTCTCCCCGTCGGCCCGCCTCTCTGCGCAGCCTGAAGGGCGCGGTGAAGCTCAGAGCAGCCACTTCACTCCCTGTTTGTCTTGCTCGTTCTCTGGGGCAAAGGCCTCGTGCCTCAGCCGGGCGCTCAGGGCCTTTCACCATCCCCACCTGCGCTCCCAGCACCCTCTGCCACATCCCACCCGACATCCGCCAGCCACAGTCCGTCCCTGCTCCCTCGAGGCACCGGGCCTTTGTTTGCACTCACAGTGACCTGAATCTGCCGTCCCTGAGAAAACCCCTATTCATCCTTCAGCACCCAGCTCGAGTGACGGCTTTCCCCCGAGAGATGCCCCAGCCGGCATCACGCATGCCTCCTCTGTGCTTGCCCACACTCTGCAACTCCAGCAGGCCCCTGATACTCAGCGGACACTGCCCACTGCCTGTGGAGGTCCCCACCCACAGCGGGCTCTCTGGGGCCAGACTCTCTCCAGAGCCGGCCTCCGGTTCCTATCAACAACACCGATTGCCATTACCATTACTGTTTATGGGGACGCTGTGAGAAGGGATAGATACAATAGTCATCTCCAGCCTCATCAAGGATCTTCCCAGCGCTAAGCAGCGTTCTAGGCACTTCCTATGTATTGGCACTTTATCTTCAAATTCCCTGTGAAGTGGGTGTCAGAATAGTTACTGTTCTTGCCCCGTTTTACCGGTGAGGATACGGAGGCTCGCAGTGGCAAGAAGGATGAACACAGCTCAGCGCCCCAGAGCTGCACCCCCAGTTTGCACCGCCCTGCCCCCACCTCACTGATCACCCCGCGAGCTAGGGGTGCGGGGTGATCACAGTGAAGAAACGGAGGCTCACAGAGGGCAGGGACCAGCTCAAGGGCCTGTGTAAGCGTCTGGGAAAGCTGGGATTCAAGTCTAGGCCTGGCTGGGCCTCCCAAGCCTGCCCCCTGCCCCGAACCCCCTCTGCGGCTTGGCCCGGGGTGGTCCGGTGTGGCAGGCACCCGGCCAGCACTGGCCCTTTGTGAGCTGGGGTATTGTCCCCAGGAAAGGCCTTGGTTCCCATGAGCGGCCACCCACACGCTGGGTTCTCAGGATACTGGGAGCTGCATCCCCCCTCTGCCCCAGACGGCCCCTCGCCCCCACCCTCCTGTCCCCCTGACGTTGCCCTCCTAACCCCCCCAGGCCCGGCTGCCCTGGTGGGGCGGGAGAAAGGCGGTGGCCCACAAAGCCCTCATCTTTGTGGAGGGCGGCCCAGTGGGCGGACCCCTACCTCCCTCCGTCTCCACCGCCCCCACTCCGGTCTTTTCATACTTCCTGGCAAACACAACAAAGCCGCGGAGGAGGCCGGGGTGGCTCTTTCTTCAGCTCCAGCTGATCTGGCTTTTTGGTCTCTTTCTGAAGGCGGAGCCCACCCCTGCCTCCCCCTGCCCAGCAGTGCCGGCCTCAGGCTGCCCGGCCAGGTGTCTTAAAGGGCCAGCTTCTCCTCGACAGCTCGGGGCAGGGGCGGTGGGCAGACAGATGGCTGAGACTCGAGGCTTCAAGAGAATCTGCGGTCACCGAGTGGAGGGCGGCTCTGCTGGAGGCAGGGTCAGGCCCCGGGACGGCTCGGCCCCTGCCCGGGGCTGGATGCCCGTGCCCTTGCTGCCGAGACGTTCCCGAGGCTGCTTCCGTCCACACGCCCGTCGGCCCCAACACTTGCTCAGTCACTGTCTTCCTCGGGGCCCCGGGCTGGGAGCTGGCCTAAGAGCCTCAAGCCGTCCTGCTCCCTCGCAGGGTTCGCGGGCTGGGCCCGGAGACTGGTTATAAGCCCATCCTTAATGGGCTGATTGGCCCATCCTCCCTGCAACTTTTGAGGCACAGGACAGGGAGGTCGGGGAGGGTGCAGAGTGCCCCCAAACATCGCAAACCGTTCAGCGGCCGGCAAGAGCTGACTTTGGGGTGTGCACTATTCAACATTTCTGGGACGTGCACTTCTGTGATTCTCCCGGGAGGAGCTCAGACCCAGAGTTCGGCAGGGTTCCCCCCGGGTATGTGTGTGTTCGGTAGGTCAGTCACCATAGTTTGGCCAGTCAGGGCATCACATGATCCTGACTCCTGGTGGGTTCAGGGACGAACATGCTTCCAAGTCGGTCCACTGAGGCTCAGCCTGGCGCTTCAGCAGGCTGACTCAGACCAGAAATGATCTTCCTACTGGACTGGGAGCTTTGTAGATGGCAGTGCCTCAAAGGCTGCCAGGGGAGAGACGTCGCCTGGGAGCGAAGCCCAGAGCTTCTGTATCCTGGTGACATTGTTTAAGTACCTGGATCCAGCCATGCCTGAAGCTGGTCTCACCTAAACTTTAGTAAAAGCCAGCTCCTTTTTTAAGCGAGTCAGACTTTCTGGTACTCATTAAGAGACCTGGCTGATGGAAAGAGACAATGAGGAAAGCTGGAGAGTGTTTGGGTATAGCTTGGGAGGAGGGACCGCGAAACATTGTGTTCGGATGGAGGGCTAAATGACATCGTATAAATCGTGGTGTGAAATATTCCGTGTGAAACTGCATCACCGCGATGAAATCCGCATCTTCCCCTCGGGATCATCAGTTGTGCCTGCTCTGGTCACACGTGTGCCGGGAGGAGGGACTGTCTTGCGGGATTCGGAAGAGCCGAGTCTGCTGTCTGGGCCGAGTGAGCCTGAGGAGGCCAGCTGTGCGCAGGAGGAGCCCCGAGGTTGACGGGGCCGTGATGGGCCCAGCAGCCGTCCTCTGCAGGCGGGCCGGCTGGGTGAGCTCCAGGAGGCTGTGGCTGCGCTGATGTACGGGATGCTTGTAAGAGATCCAGGCCCCTCCTGGTGCTGCAGGCTGTGGTCGCTCCCGTGGGCCCCTCTGCACAAAGCACCTGCGTGTCCCCACGTCAAGTTCATGGCCTGCTCTGCCCAGGCCCAGGGACACTCAGAGGGCAGTGGGCATGCCTGTGTCCGTTCTGTGTGCCCAACGTATCCACACAGGGCTTTGTCCGTGGAAGGTGGTTAGGAAACGTGGGACAAATACCTGAGTGTCTCCAATGGCTTAAATATCTCCTGTCTGTTCTCCTGGGTTCCTAGTCAAGACGGTGGATGGAGGTGCTATGAGAAGCGCCCTTTCTATCTTCAAACACACAGAAGTGCTGGAGAAAACCTTACCATTTAGGAGAATGCAGAGCCACGGTCACAGATTAGAAGGTAAGACGCCCGGCTTGTGTGGGGAGTGGGAGGTGGAGCTGAAATGCCCCCAAGGGGTCAGGACTGGGGGTCTGAGGCCCAGGTGGCACAGGGGCAGGGGTCCCTGGGTGCTGCGTGATGACAAGCAGGCCCCTGCAGGAGGAGGGGGCCCATCCAGGGGCCGTCTCATCCACGGACAGAGGCGAGAAAACCGCCCCCCGACTGCTTCGGGATGCCGCCTGAGGTGCGGGGCCCAGTTTCTCACCAGCTGTGCAGTGAGAAACCTTGAGCTAAGAAATGCATCTAGAAAGCAGCCCAGAATCAGGCCCTGGTTGTGGCAGAGAGGGAACACCCCCCCACCACCACGATCGGGGGACCCTCCAGGGTCCTGACTTCTGTCAAAGCTGGGCTCAGGGCGGCCATCCCCATCATGACGGGGAGAACTGGACGGGCTGGGGTTACAGCAACGCCAGAGAGATGAGAGGGGCAGCTTCCCCGAGAGACGGGGCAAGGCCTGAGAAGGGAGGTGAAGGCCCGACTTCGAGAAAGAACTCAGAGCAGTTCCTCCTGAGCAGCGAGGAAGAGCAGCTGAGCTCACACCTGAGGAGGGGCTCCGCAGGGGAAGGAGGCTGGTATGGAGTCGGGAAGCTTAGCCGAGTCCTGGGTCCCTCGAGCTTGGTTTTGTGACCAGTGTTCTAGGCTGTTCTGTTCCCTTCCCTTTCCTTTCTTCAAAGACAGAGAGCGTTGGGGGCAAGTCAGCCTGCAAAGCTGCAAGCTCTGACTAGAGCAAACAGACAGAGGAGGCCTGCTCCCGGGGCGGGGCCAGGCTTAGGGGCCGGGAGGTAAGTGCTGGCCACCACGTAACCACCGCAAGAGGGCCGCTGTCTGGCCCTGGGCTTCCTCACTCACTGGGCGTAGCCTTTGGAGCCTCTGCAGGACCTGCTCCTTTTTCCCTTCCTAAGGTGGTGGTTTGGTTGCTAAGTCACGTCCAACTCTTGCGACCCCATGGACTGTAGCCCACCAGGCTCCTCTGTCCATGGGATTCTCCAGGCAAGAACACTGGAGTGGGTTGCCACTTCCTTCTCCAGAGGATCTTCCTGACCCAAGGATCGAACCAGGAGCCGCAGTTTTGATTGGATCTCAGCATCACCTCTTGCAGGTAGAGGCAGCCACATAGTGCAGTTCTGGCCAAGTTGAAGGAGGTGCAAGTTCCAGAGGGAGAAGGGGGGGTGGGGGTGGGGGTGGGGGCTCTCCCTGAATATCAAGGCAGAGCTCACTAGCAGAAAGTCCTTCTGGCCCTCAATGTCACTGATCCGTCTTATGCCTGGATAGCAGACATGAGGTCTGGAGCTGCAGCAGCCGTCTTGTAACCATGAGCCAACAACAAAGAAGGTGAAGTGGAAATAAAGAAAGAACACAGGCTGTGGGGCAGACAGACCCTCCTTCCCCACTTTCTGGCTGTGAGGCCCTGGGTATGTCACTTAACTTCTCAGAACCTCACTTCCCACAGTTGATAAGACGGGGCAGAACCTCTCCCTTGCAGTCTCGAGATGACTAAATCACACACTGGCTGTGCATCCACGTTTTGTCCTGTAAAGAGCCGTGTGAATGTGTGGAGTTACCTTTACAACCATGCTGTAAAGGACAGATACTTTAGGTCAAAAGAAAGAAGAGACCGTTTATTTCTCTTCTTGGAGAAAGATCTAAGGCTGGATATGGGCCTTAAGCCAACAGGCCCTGCTCCCCAGCTGATGAGCTCTGCAAACAGGAAGTGGCCTTCCAAACATTTGGAGCTGCAGGAGGCTAGCCCAGAGCGGGCGACTTCCCTCCAGCACTATGCTTTTTCGTGTCCCCACTGAGAGCACCTCAGAACTCAAGGACACAGTCCGCCCCGGTGAGGAACTAGGTTCAAAGCCACCCCTTCTGGCTGCCCCGCCCGCCAGGCCGGGCCAGACCAGCTTCCTTTCAGGCTGGAGGCGGACAGCAGCCCCCACGAAGCCTCCACGGCTTCATGCTGTCCCGAGGGAAAGGCTGACGTCCTCGCCGTGACCTTGGTTGGCCCGGTCCGGGCCTGCCTCTCCCGCTCCATGCCTCCAGCTGCTCGAGGCCCAGGTCCCTCCTGTCTGTGCTCTTTACCTACCTAGTTTCGTTTTCTGGAGCACTCTCCCCTCCTCCCGCCCCTGGCCCATCTCGCATTTCGCTTCTCGCCAGGTAACCCCGCCCCCAGCGCCCTCCTCCTCTATCTGGGCAAAGATTCCAGAACATCGGTTCACAGTGGCCCCCTGCAGCCTCACACAGCTGCTGCACAGAGCCGGCGCTCAGTACACGTGGGAGGCACGCGGGGCACCTTGGAATTTGAAACGGTGGGAGCTCTGTTCACTGAGCACCGAAATGAGCCAGGCAGGGCCTCACGGCGTCTTCAGAGCCACGCGGGCAGGCAGGAACCGCAGTCTCCATTCCACCCAAGAGGAAACGGGGGCTCGGAGGGGGCCAGTGACTTTCCCAAGGTGTCACGTCGGCAGAGGTCCTGCCAGGACGTGAACCTTGGCCCCAAGCCCAGTGTCCTGTCCTGGTGGAGCTAGCACAGGCTCCGGCCCGTCTGTCTTCTCACCTGGAGAAGGGGGACAGCATGGTACGGGCCTCCCAGGGCTGGCGGCTGGGGGGACTCGGTGAGTTAAGTCACCTGAGTGCTCAGAGGCCGGCCCATCTTAGGTGCTCAGGAACTCTCAGCTGTTGCCATCATAGTATCGCACAGATCAGTCAAAACAAACATGAATAAACATATCCTATTACCCGCCCGCCATGAATATGCAAATGACGGGGCTTGATGGGTGACCAGGCCCGTGGACGGACGGATAGGCTGAGTGGATCCATGAACACGTGAACAACAGCGAACCATGAGAACGAGTGGGGAGGAGGAAAGCCCCGAAAAAAGGGAGGGGACCCCGACCCCAGCCCCGCGCTCACCTGTAGCGCCGCAGCTCGCCCTCCAGCCGCCGCAGCCCGCGCTGCAGGCCGGGCACCTGGCGCGCCAGCGCCTCCAGCTCGCGGACGCGCCCCAGGCTGCGGAGCACCGCCTCCCGGGCCTCCTCCGCGCGCCGCCGCACCTCGGCCTGGCCCCGGCGCAGCCGCCCCGCTTGGGCCTCGGCCGCCGCCAGCGCGCCCCGCGCCTGCCGCAGCTCCCGCGCCGTCGCCTCGGGCTCGCCGCGCGCCGCCTCCTGGGCGCCCTCTCGGCTCTTCCAGAGGCCGACCTGCCGGGACAGGGCGGCAGGGCAGGCGGTGAGCGCCTCGCGCGGGATCCCGACCCGCCCCAGAGCGCGCGAGCAAACTCACCGGGGCCATGAGCTCGGTTAGCCCTCGCCCTAACTCTGCTAAGACCGGAGCTCGCACCGTCCGTTGGTAATGGGTGCCCCCGGGTAATGGATGCGGGCCAGCGAGGCCCGAAGCTCGCGCTGTTCTTTGCGCGGTTCCAGTGAGTCCCCAGACTCTCCATCCACCTCCTGCCCCTGGGGCACTCCGCCTCCAGCCCACAGAGGTGGTCCCCTCTGCTTGGCCTCAGGCGCATCTCCCCGGCCTGCCAACTCCCAGCCGCTAGCTCCTTAACGGCGAGGTTTCCTTCTGTTGCGTTTATTGCTGTGCCTTCAGGCGCCTAAAATAGGCCTGGCACACAATAGGTGTTCAGTAAAGACTTAACGAAAGGAGAAGGAAAATGGCAACCTACTCCAATATTCTTGCCTGGAGAATCCTGAGGACCGTGGAGCCTGGAGCGCTGCCGCCTGTGCGGTTGCACAGAGTCGGAGACGACTGAAGTGACAGCAGCAGTAGCAAAGGCTTAACAATGATCCTGGACGGTCTTTCTCCGCAGAACGAGAGTAACTCCCCGCCCCAGGCTTCACTTCCGGGAGGCCCGTGGGGGCGGCCCCTGCCTTGGCCACTAAAATCTGAGCCTGGGCCCCTGGGCGCTTCTGGGTCTCTCCCTACCCCTCGGGGCTGTGCCCGAGCCGCGTGGGGAGCAGGCAGCTCCCTCAGAGGCTGTTCTGGGCCTCGTCTGATCCCGCACCTCTTCTCATCCCCTCTGGCACAACGCTGGTGTTCAAGTGCTTGCTGACTGAATCGCAGACGCCTGCCCTGGGTCCGTGCCTCTCTCGGCGCCTGGCCCCCACAGCGCTGGGTGGCCTTTGCTTGCCCGATCGCCAGTGTGACACTATTTAGGCCCGGGGACGTGAGGCCAGGCCCCGAGGCAGGCCCTGCGATGTTTGCTGAGTGACTGCATACAGCTGCGGGTAGACCCCGTTAGGCAGGGAGCTCCTTAAGGGCCGGACAGAGTCTTCCTCACACCTTATCTCCTAGGCCTCCCGGAAGCCTCTAGAGGCCTATGTGAGACCGTCTGGGTTTCCTGGAAGGGTCCGGGCCTGGATCAGAGGGCAAAAGGAGACGGGTGCGGGTGGGGATGGTTTCCTCAGTGGGACTGGGGTTTGGGGGTGGAATGGGTGATGTGAGTAGCTCCGAGGGGGTGGAGTGGCTGGGCGGCAAGTAGGCTCAAGCCAGGCGGGCTGCCCCCTGCTCGTCCCCTCCTGCCCACGAGGGGCTCTCAGCCCGCCGCGGTCGCAGGTCCCATCCTTACCCGCCCACCCCCTTCCGCCCCTGCCGCGGGCGCACCTGCAGCGCCAGGCAGCGCGCGTCACTGCTCTGCAGCGCGGCCCGCAGGTCCTCCACCAGCTCGCGCAGGCTGCTGTTTTCCTCCTCCAGCTGCGCCAGGCGCTCGCCGTCGGGGCCGCTGTCGGTGCCGGGCGGGCGGGCAGCTCGGCGGCGGCGGCGGCGCGGGCGGCGCAGGCGGATCTGCGTCTCGATGTGCTCGCTCAGAGCGCCGCGGGGCAGACGGGGCCCGGCGCGGGTGCCGAAGTAGCCGCAGAGGCGCGCGTGGAACTGGCGGAAGGTGAGCTCGGGCGGCTCCGCGTGCAGCGCCAAGCGCGCCTCCTCCTCGGCATCCTCGTCCCATTCGGCGGCCTCCCCAGCGGCCGCGTCCCCCGAGATCACGTCCCCAGAGTTCGTGTCTCCGGCGGCCGTATCCCCGGAGGCCTCCCCGGGGGCAGTAGCCCCCTCGAAGCGCAGTCCCAGCACCGCGCAGAGCGCGCGGAAGTCGGCGCGGGGCAAGCGGCCGGCCCCTCGGCAGTCCAGGTGGTGGAAGACTTCCTGCAGATACTGGTCCAGGCCGGTGGCCAGCACCACGATCTCGTTCTCCACGCCGCGGTCCAGCCCGTAGTGGTGCGCCAGGGCGCTCAGGAGCCACTGCGTGCGCCGCGCCGGCCGCCGGTACGGGTCACTCGCCGCGCCTTCCATGCCGGCTTCCGTGCCCGGGCCGCTGGGCTCCAGCGCGGCGGAGCGCCCCTCCTCCGGTCTCTCCGCCCACCACTTCCAGGGGCGGCCCCCGGCTTTCTCGAAAGGAGGGGCTTAGCGGCGGCTGGAGCGGAGCCGGCGGCGTCTAGCGGCGGCGCTGTGTTTAGCCGGGTGGGCTTGGCGGGGGCTGGGGAAGGGGACCCAGCGGCCCCGAGGTCCCCGTGGGGCTGCCACCGCCTGGCCTCTCTCCTGATCTCGGCGACCCCTCATCGCTCCCTGGGCGTTCCTGGCGCCTCCTCTTCTCTTTCCACTCCGGGGTCTGTCCTCTTTCAACACCCTCCTTGCGCAGAGTGCGCCCCAGGTAGGGGTGGGCGTGGGTGCGGGATGGAAGCTGGGGGGCGCTGGAAGGTGGCGGCCTGGTTCTCTTGCTGGGGGCGTGTCCCCACGCCCACGCGCCCCTCCACCCTTCTAGCTGGAAATCCAGGAGAGTCCGGCGAGCTCGCCTGGACCACCATACCCCCGTAAGAGCGGGGAAGCACCTTCAAGTCACCTACTGGGTCCCCAAACCGACTTCCAGCTCTGCCAGGGCAGGGGCACGCCCCTCGCGTGGTAATGAGCAGAGGAAAACCAACCTGGAGAAAGAGGGGATGCCTAAGGGCGGTCCGGGTGAATAGAAACCCATCTGAACCAGAACCTTGCTCTCTAAGCTCTGGGTGTGTTGGGGCCGGAGGCAGGGTAGGAAAGCTGAAGTCTTCTTTCTTCCCAGCACTTTGTGCCAAATTATGGGGAGCTGGCCCTGTAACCAGAACCGTCGACTAGGGAGCTGGGGGGTCAGCCGATCAGGTAGCTGTCAGCCAGGCATTTTCTCTGATGCACTAGTCCACCTCTCTGGAGGGTAAAAGTTGGCCTCCCAGGTAAAGTAAGGCTGCTTTGCCATTTTTCTTTTCTTTTTTTTTTGCCCAGGAGAGGTGTAGACATGTCCTAGTCTGATGTCTGCAGTGGGAAGTGTCTTCCAGCCTCGAGGGAGCAAGAAGCAGCTTTCTTCAGCTGCCCGAGGCTAAGATGGGCAGCATCTGGCCTCACGTACAGCTCTAGGAATTCAGACGTCAAATCCTGGAGTTTGAAAAAGAACCAGTGTTCTGTCTCCTCTGGTGCAGCACCCAGAGTGAGCACTTTGTCAGCTGGGCAAGTTTCTATTCATTCTAAGGTAGAAGCCAAGGTGTGGAGCTGACGTAAAACGTTTCACCAAACCGTTGTTGTTTAGTTGCTAAGTAGTGTCCATCTCTTTGCGACCCCATGGACTGTAGCCTGCCAGGCTCCTCTGTCCGTGGGATTCTTTGCCCACCGTGTGTCTCTGCCAGGAAGAGTTAGGTGCTCCTTCCCAACCCGAAATGTTCTGTATATGCATTAAAAAAAAATTATTAAAGTAGTAGCAGTTCCCCGGTGGCTCAGTGGTAAAGAATCCACCTGCCAATGCAGGCAGCGTGGGTTCGATCCCTGGGTCAGGAAGATCCCCTGGAGGAGGAGAAGGCAACCCACTCCAGTATCCTTGTCTGGAGAATCCCACGGACAGAGGAGCCTGGCAGGCTACAGTCCATGGGGTCGCAAAGAGATGGACACTACTTAGCAACTAAACAACAACGGTTTGGTGAAACGTTTTACGTCAGCTCCACATCTTGGCTTCTACCTTAGAAAACGCACGCGCAGGGTGTTCACCGCAGTGTTGCTTATGATAGTGGGAAGCTGGAGACACCGCTCTACCCAGGGTGAATAGCCAAACAACGATGAGTGGAAAAGTGGGTGGTAGCACGTTGAGTCCAATGCAACCCCGACGCCACAGTGAGCCGGCACAGAGCGGCACTGAGTGTTTACTGTGCAGACGTGTGTGTAAGTGCGTGGAGGGCTACGGAAGGGTTCGCAGGCAGACTCAGTGGCTGTCTCCAGGGGTTGGAGGCATTTGGCTTTCACTGTGACATCTTCCTTTTTCACAGGGCAGTGTATTTGCTTCTGTTCTTATTTTTTAGGGGAAAGACTTTCATTACCATTTACAGCCCACAGAGTTCACCCATTTAAGGCATATAAATAAATGGCTTCTGACATATTTATAGAGAACAGAACCGTCCTCACAGCTTCGTGTTACCTTTGCACGTATTTGGCTGCGCCTCCGCCCCCCCTGGACCCTCCCACCCTCGCCTCCCTCACTGACCTCCTGGCGGTCCTTCTGACTCACCACGGGGCCTTTGCATCCACCTCCCGCAGGGGCTTAGAGCCTGCCTCCTCACCCCCAAGTCCCTTGCGTCAAAGTCATCTCCTCTGCTAGGCCTTCGGTGACGTTGCCAGCCCTCTGCACCCCTAATAGACTCTCTCGCCTGGTGTGTCAGTCTGTCTGCCTGTATGACAGACGCTGTCAGCCACAAGTGTAGGGACGTGTGCCTGTCTGTCCACCGGGCTTGGTGTTGGGGACACTGAGTGATGACCTCCAGCTCCCATCTCAGCTGCCTCCAAGCAACCATTGCCATTTATTTACCGGCCTGCCTTGAGGGCTGAGGTTCACAAGGCAGATCCGGTATGGCCCCAGTGCCCAACACAGGGCCTGGCATTAAGTAGGCACTAGTTACATTGTTTTGTTTGAACACATTTTTGTAGACGTGAACACACGGCTTCAGAAGGAAAACACTGGCATGTCTGGAATTGGAGCATCCTTTCGCCCAGGGATGATGGAGTCTGCGAGATTCCAAATGTCGGTGATTGGCTGGACCCCCTAACTGGACCGTAGAAACTTCTAGGTTGGGAGTCCCACCGCCCGAGGGGTTGCTGTGCACCTTTAGAACGTTGACTCTGAACTTCTGAGCTGCGTCTTGCAGACGAATCTGGCTCAGTCTCATGCTAATGCTGAGAGCTGACCACCCAGAGGAGACTACTGCTGTTGCTGCAGCTGGCGACTGCTTTTGGGGAGAGAATCCTTTCAGCAGTCAGTATTGAAAACCTTTACATATCTTGCCGTGGAGCCGGCGCCTGGCCTCCGCCCCCCGCAGCTCCGCGGGGGCAGGGGAGTATCGGTGATAAAGGGAGGCTGTCAGGCCTGTCTGTCTGTGGGGCTGTGTTACCAGGCGCCTCTGAAATCATTCCGGTTGGACCCACTAGGTTTTTGTTTCAGATTCCAAGTGAGCAAACTCAGAAGTCTCCTGCGCTTTTGTCTGGGCTGGGGGATGGGCGTGTGTCTGTGTGCGGGAGAGGCCCTTGGAGAGAAGCGATGTTTCTGAAGTCAGCTCAGTATTGTTTGAACCATTCCAAATAGCATGTTGTTCACAGGGTCTTCAAACAGCCCAGAAAAATGCTAAGAAGCAAAAACATCTCCCGTGGCGCCAACAAGAGAAGAAGAGAGCTCTTCTGATGCGCTGTTTTCAGATGTTCCCATGCATCTGGGCATGAAAGAGCTTTGGGAGTGACAGCACTTTCTCTGTCTTCACTGGCGTGGAAGTTATTAATACACGACTGTTACACGTCAATCAAAGCACTCACAAGGGTGGATTTTACAGGACGTTCCGGTTGTACCTCCTTAAACTTGACATAAAGAAACGATGGGATGCTGCTGTCGGGACCTTCCTTTGCACGTCAGCCGTCTTCCTAAGCGGCTCTGACATTATTACCGTTCCTGGGCGGCGTTCTTCTCAAAGGCTGGTCCATGCGCCTGCTTAGTTCTGACCCAGGAGGTGGACGTCGCGGTGGTTTCTCTCCATCCCAGTAACACTGCCAACATTTGGCTCTGTCTCCGGGGCGACTTACTGCCCCGTTGAGGGGCGTGGACACTTCACAAGCCCTTGATGTCGTCAAACTGTTCGTCAGAAAGTGTGTGACATCCCGCCCAGTCTCCTGGAGCATCTGGGATTGTCTGAGAGCTGTCGTTTTTGGTGTTGAAGCTTTCACATTTTTAAGAGTCTTGGTTGGGGGGATTAGCTAAGTGTTTTGCTTCTATTAAAAATGGGCCCTGGACTTTCCTGGTGGTCCAGTGGTTGAGTTTCCGCCTGCTAATGCAGGAGACGCAGGTTGGAACCCTGATCTGGGAGGATCCCACGTGTCTCAGAGCAGCTAAGCGAGCGTGCCACAACTCCTGAGCGCTGCGACCACTGAGGTCTGCGCTCCACAGCCTGTGCACCACAACAGAAGCCACCGCAGTGAGCAGCCGCCGCACTACAGCCAGAGAGGCGCCCCCACTCACCCCAACTACAGGAAGCTCACGCAGCAACGGAGAAGTAGCACCGCCACAAATAAATAAAAAGAAGTGGGCCCGAGAGAATTCCCCGGTGGTCCAGCGAGTGGCTAAGGCTTGGTGCTTCCACTGCCAGGGGCCCGGGTTCAATCCGTAGTCAGGGAAATAAGGTCCCACGAACTGCGTGACCAAACTAGACAGCATATTAAAAAGCAGAGACATGACTTTGCCAACAAAGGTCCGTCTAGTCAAAGCCATGGTTTTTCCAGTAGTCATGTACGGATGTGAGAGTTGGACTATGAAGAAAGCTGGGCACCAAAGAATTAATACTTTCGAACAGTGGTGTTGGAGAAGACTCTTGAGAGTCCCTTGGACTGCAAGGAGATCCAACCAGTCCATCCGAAAGGAAATCAGTCCTGAATATTCACTGGAAGGACTGATACTGAAGCTGAAACTCCAATCCTTTGGCCACCTGATGCGAAGAACCGACTTATTGGAAAAGACCCTGATGCTGGGAAAGATTGGAGGCAGGAGAAGGGGATGACAAGAGGATGAGATGGTTGGATGGCATTACCGACTCAATGGACACGAGTTTGAGTAAACTCCAGGAGTAGGTGAAGGACAGGGAGGCCTGGTGTGCAGCAGTCCATGGGGTTGCAAAGAGTCGGACGCGACTGAGCGACTGAACTGCCCTGCACTGAACTGAGGAATCTTCTCGCCCAGGCGGCTGTGCAGGGGCTGAGGCGGGGAGCCCCGCCCCCAGGAGAACCCCGCCCCCGGAAGGGGAGCCCCGCCCCGGGGCCACGTGCGTCTCCTAGCAACCGTCAAACTTAGGAAGCGAGTCTTCGGGCCTCCCTACCGGCGGGGCGCGCCGACTGCGTCCTAGGAGCCTTCTCGCCGAGGCGGCTGTGCAGCGGCTGTGGGAGCTGACCGACGCCGCGGTCCGAGCCCTCGTGACTGCCCAGCGTGTCCCCAAGCAGGTGCCGCAGGTACCCCCTACACACCCCACCCACCCGGCCCCCAACGCATCTGGGCAGCCCCTCAGTGTTTCCCGGTGGCCTCCGTGGAGGGCGCTTGGGCCCTGAGCCCGGCACTCCATGCCCGGGCGGGTCTGGCCCGGACGGTCCTCGCCCACCTTGGTGTCAGCGTGCTGTCCCCGGATGACAAGCTCACACTGTGCTTGGGTACAGCTAACCCGAGGCCGGCTCTGCGGGAGCAAAGGGGGCTTCCTTCCTACCCCTCCTTGCGCTTCCTGGGGGATAGGACAGCCTGTGCAGGCAGCCCCCTGATGGACGCGGTGAAAAGAGCAACTCCTGCGAGCGGGAGGGCGGGGCGCCAGTTGGAGGAACAGGCTGTGCTCCTTCTCATGATTCCTGACGCACCGTTTTCTCGTTTCCTTCAGTCTTGACTGGGTTCTCTCTGCGTGGCCGGCAGTGTCCGAGGCCTTGGCTGGTCACTGGGGACGGAGCAGGGCCCCCGAGGAGGAGGGTGGGTCCCCCGCGGGATGTCGGCTTCCTTTCAGGAGCCCTGGGGTGGCCGCAGCACCTCCGTTTCCTTGCAGCCGCCTGGGCCCCCTGCAGCATGTCGCTGCAGGCCTGGGAGTGGGAGGATGAGGACCAGGCCAGCATGGGCCCCGTGTCCTCCGTGGGCAGCTTTCACCAGTCCGGGAGCGAGTGTGAAGCTGATGAGTGCCTGAAGGACGGGGCCTGGGCCCAGGAGTCGGACCCAGACCACGGGTGCAGCAGCGAGTGCTCAGAAAGGCCTGCCCGTGCCTTCAGCTCCGCCGGGGCCCACGTTGTCCCCTGCAAGTTCATCATCTCTCTGGCCTTCCCGCTGACTTCAGGTAAGTGTTAGGGCAGAATTCTAATGCGCTCCACGGAGAGGGGGCGCACTGCCTGCGAGTTTGAGGCTCACCTGAGTGGGGTGGCTGATGCCAGGACCAGAGGTCCAGAGAGAAACCGTCATGTTAGGGCCCACTGTGGGCCAGGAAGGCAGTGGTGTCACAGAGGGCAGAGACTTAATCCTCTCAAAGTCCCAAGAGGCTCAGTTCGGTCAGTCAGTTCAGTCGGTCAGTCAGTTCAGTCGCTCAGTCGTGTCCGGCTCTTTGCGACCCCATGGACTGCAGCACACCAGGCCTCCCTGTTCTTCACCTACTCCCGGGTTCACTCAAACTCAGGTCCATCGAGTCGGTGATGCCATCCAACCCTCTCATCCTCCGTCGTCCCCTTCTCCTCCCGCCCCCAGTCTTTCCCAGCATCAGGGTCTTTTCCAATAAGTCGGTTCTTCACATCAGGTGGCTAAAGGACTGGAGTTTCAGCTTCAGCATCAGTCCTTCCAGTGAATATTCAGGACTGAATTCCTTTCGGATGGACTGGTTGGATCTCCTTGCAGTCCAAGGGACTCTCAAGAGTCTTCTCCAACACCACAGTTCAAAAGTATCAGTTCTTCGGTGCTCAGCTTTCTTTATGGTCCAACTCTCACATCCATACATGACTACTGGAAAAACCATAGCTTTGACCAGATGGACCTTTGTTGGCAAAGTAATGTCTCTGCTTTTGAATATGCTATCTAGGTTGGTCATAGCTTTTCTTCCAAGGAGCAAGCGTCTTTTAATTTCATGGCTGCAGTCACCATCTGCAGTGACTTTGGAGCCCAGAAAAATAAAGTCTGCCACTGTTTCCACTGTTTCCCCATCTATTTCCCATGAAGTGATGGGACCGGATGCCATGATTTTAGTTTTCTGAATGTTGAGTTTTAAGCCAACTTTTTCACTCTCCTCTTTCACTTTCATCAAGAGGCTCTTTAGTTCTTCTTCACTTTCTGCCATAAAGGTGATGTCATCTGCATATCTGAAGTTATTGATACTTCTCCCGGCATTCTTGATTCCATCTTGTGCTTTATCCAGCCCGGCATTTCACATGATGTACTCTGCATAGAAGTTAAATAAGCAGGGTGACGATATACAGCCTTGACGTACTCCTTTCCCGATTTGGAACCAGTCTGTTGTTCCATGTCCGCTTCTAAGTGTTGCTTCTTGACATGCACACAGATTTCTCAGGAAGCAGGTAAAGTGGCCTGGTATTCCCATCTCTTCAAGAATTTTCTACAGTTTGTGGTGATCCACACAGTCAAAGGCTTTGGTGACGTTAAGAAAGCAGTAGATGTTTTTCTGGAACTCTCTTGGTTTTTCCATGATCCAGTGGATGTTGACAATTTGATCTCTGGTTCCTCTGCCTTTTCTAAAACCAGTTTGAACATCAGGAAGTTCACGGTTCACGTATTGCTGAAGCCTGGCTTGGAGAATTTTAAGCATTACTTTACTAGCATGTGAGATGCGTGCAATTGTGCGGCGGTAGTTTGAGCATTCTTTGGCATTGCCTTTCTTTGGGATTGGAATGAAAACTGACCTTTTCCAGTCCTGTGGCCACTGCTGAGTTTTCCAAATTTGCTGGCATATTGAGTGCAGCACTTTCACAGCATCATCTTTCAGGATTTGAAACAGCTCAACTGGAACTCCATCACCTCCACTGGCTTTGTTCGTAGTGGCTGGTGATGTTGTTTATGCTTTCTCCAGATAAAGAAGAGATTAAGGCACTTCCCCCCTGCCCCCGTATAAACTGATTGTGAATCCCCTAATTCTGGGTTTAAATGCAGATTCTCAGATGTATTGGACCAAAATCTACTTGTAGGTTTTTAATGATGGCCGTTCTGATCAGGGTGAGGTGACACCTCATTGTGGTTTTTTCATTTCGCTAATGATTGTGGCATCGGGAACGTCTTTCCACGCGCCTCTTGGCCGTCTCTGTGTCTTGGAGAAATGCCTGTGTCTTCTGCCCATGTTTTGATTGGGTTTTTTCTGTTTTTGATATTAAGCTGTATGAGCTCGTTGTACGGTTTTGAAATTAATTCCTTGTTAGTAGAGTCATTAGCAAATATTTTCTCCCATCCACAGGTTGCCTTTGCGTGATGCCTGTGGCTTCCTTTGCTGGGCAGAAGCCTGTAAGTTGAATGAGGCTCCATTTGCTTTGTTTCCTTTGTATTTCCATCAAAGGAGATGGATTCCCGAAAATATTACTGCAGTCTATGTCAGAGAGTGTTCTGCCTATGTTTTCCTCTGGGAATTTTAGAGTATCTGGCCTCGTATGTAGGTCTTTAGTCCGTCTGAGTGTATTTCTGCGGACGGTGTCAGGAAATGCTCTAATTTCATTCTTTTGTATGCAGCTGTCCAGTCTGCTGGCACCGCTTGTTGAAAGAGATGGTCTTTCCTCCACTTTTATATTCTTTCCTCTTTTGTTATTTATCAGGCGACCACAGGTGCGGGAGGTTCACCTCTGGATGCTCTATTTTGTTCCGTTGATCTGTATTTCTCTTTGTGCCAGTACCATAGTGTTTCAATCACAATAGCTTTGTAGTGTAGTGTGAAGGCAGGAGGCCAGAGTCCTCCAGCCCCCGGTCCTCTTTCTCAGTAACTTTGCGTATTCAGGGCCTTTTGCGTTTCCATTCGCACTTAAACCGTTTTTTGTTCTGGGTGTGTGAAGAATGCTGTTGACCGTGTGGAAGGGAGCGTGTGCAATCTGTAGTTTGCTTCGGGTGGTGCGTCATTTGCACAGGGCTGCCTCCCCCATTCCGATGGCACGCGGCCTGTGCCTCCGTCTGCGTGGTCTCCAGCTCCTTCGCCGGCATCTGACAGTTTGTGGAGCACAGGTCCCTTGCCTGCGCAGGTAGGTTTATTCCTCGGCGTATCCAGCAGTTCTCCGCTTTTTGACATGTCTTTTTTGTTGCCCTGCTTGAGATCTCCGCCCATGATGGTCCATTTCAGCATCGCCTTGTGGTTCTGTTGATGACTGCTTCAGATGTTTTGTAAACTGTTTGGTTAGATGTATACCATGTTCAAAACAGACCTATCTTTTCTTGGCAAATTGAATTCTTTGTCACTGTGTGTGACCTCCTTTATGTATAATGGTACTTTTTATCTTTGGTCTGTTGATACCATGCAGACATGCAAAAGATACCTGCAAACACCGCCCCAAAGAACACGGGTGGTTATTTGATCACCTTCAACCTTCACATCTCTTGCAGCTTCTCTTAGACTTGTTTTGCTTATATTGGCCCTTTCTCCAAAGGCGTTTATAAAATAGATCGCTGTGCAGCTCCACTTACAGAGACCTTGCCTGAAAGTATTTTTACAGCATCAGTATCTTTGAAGAACCTATCTCTTTGGTTAGGTGTAAAATTCTAGCTTCAATGTTTTTTCCTTAAAGACCTGAATGTTTATGAACTTATCCATGAATGTTTATGCAAGTTGTTTGTTTTCGTATCCTGTTCTACAGCTTGCTTCCTAAAACTTCGATGGTATATCTCGGATATCTTACCGGATATGCGCAGACTTGGTTCGCTTTGTTGGTGTTGGTTTTAAAACACCTGTGTGCTGTAGTGCTCTGTCCTGTGTGTCTAATTTACCCTGCCCCGTGTTGGCGAACATGTAAGTTGTCTCCAGTTATTCAGTAGACACGGTCGTATGGACATTTCTGGGCTTGTGTGTGGGTCCTTGTGTCGCCTGAATTTCAGGAAGTGGAATTGCGGGGCTTACGATGCGTGTTTATATTTTTTGGATTGGTGTTCAGTCGCTCAGTTGTGCCTGACTCTTTGTGACCCCAGACTGCAGCACGCCAGGCTTCCCTGTCCTTGACTGTCTCCTGGAGTTTGCTCAAACTTATGTCCTTTGAGTCTATGACACCATCTCATCCTCTCTCGTCCCCTTCTCCTCCTGTCCTCAGTCTTTCCCAGCATAAAGGTCTTTTCCAGTGAGTCAGCTCTTCACACCAGTAGCCAAAGTACTGGAGCTTCAGCTTCAGTCCTTCCAAGGACTATTCGGGGTTGACTTCCTTTAGGATTGACTGGTTTGATCTCCTTGCTGTCCAGGGGACTCTCAAGAGTGTTATCCAGCACCACAGTTTGAAGGCATCAATTCTTCGGTTTTGGTCTTTTTTATTGTCCAACTCTCATAATTATGTGTGACTACTGGAAAAACCATAGCTTTGACTAGACGGACCTTTGTAGACAAAGTATTGTCTCTGCTTTTTATCCGCTGTCTAGATTTGTCTTCCAAGGAGTAAGTGTCTTAACTTTCTGGATAGCTATTGTTGCACTGCTCGCTGCCACGCTGCAGCATTTGGGAGCTGTAGACAGGCCACGGGAGAGTGTGTGACCTGCTGGCCCGCGGCGGCTTGGGTCTGGACGCGGGGCCCGCGGCGGCTTGGGTTGGACATGGGTCTGCGAAGCTGCCAGCTTCCTCGCCGCCTCCCCTCACCAGGATTCCTCCTGCCCCTGAGGCCGGCTGTGAGAAGCTCCCTCCTGAAGACCTTGGGGGGGCACCTCCCATGTACAGCCGCCTCCTGGGCGATACACCGTTGACAGTTTACAGCGACAGCTTTGAAATCGTCAGTCTTACAGGAGGCGGCTCAGAGGAAGCCGTGTGGGGTTCCTGAGTCACCTTTTCGCTGTGTTAACACTCAGCCTGGAGGCTCCAGCTGACACTCAAGGGCAGGCCTGGAGGGCTGTGCCTCTTGGGGAAGCCCAGACTCCCTTTGTGTTCTGCCTGCCCCACTGCCCCACGTCTCGCAGCTTCCTTGGTGAGGTTTTGGTGGGCTCAGCCTGGGGTGGCTGCCAGCTTTGCCCCTGCACGACTCGCTGACGGCCTCTGGGGCACCCCCCACCCCAGGATACCCGCCCAGGGTACCCTCTCAGGGTGCCCCCCAGGATACCCCCAGGGTGCCCCCCAGGATACCCGCCCAGGGTGCCCCCCAGGATACCCCTCCAGGATACCCCCAGGGTGCCGGATGCCCCCCAGGATTACCCCCCCAGGGTGCCCCCAGGGTGCCCACCCCACAAACCCCTACTCTGTTGTTGTGTTCATGCCGCTGATGTTGCACAAAGCCCATCGTGCTGTGATGTTTGGTTTTAACACCTTTACGGAGATGCTGACCTCAGAGTCATTAGCGAAGGGCCCGACACACATCCTCACGCCGGGCGGGTGGCTGCACAGGGCCCCCCTCCCCCCACCGCCCCAGTCTCCGGCTCTTCTTGGGAGCAGGGAGTCATGGCGACGGCTCTGCCTTCTCATGTGACATTAGGACGGGACTCACTCCATCTGTGTCCTCTAGGTCATAAAGGGAGATTTTCGAGTTTGGTTGAAAAATACAGGCGGCAGCCTAAAACAGACAAGCCCGTTGCAAAGGCCCACCATTACTACCACATCGAGTACTCCCTCCTGCCCGACGACGGGGAGCGTAAGAAAGTCGACGTGCTGCTCTTTCCAACTGTGGCCAAAGTGTTCCTGGACTCGGGAGTGAAGGTGAGTGTGCGTGCGTGTGTGTGTCTGTGTGTCTCTGTGTGTCTGTGTCTGTGTGTGTCTGTGTGTGTCTGCGTGTGTCTGTGTCTGTGTGTGTGTCTCTGTGTGTGTGTGTGTGTCTGTGTGTGTGTCTCTCTGTGTGTGTGTCTGCGTGTGTCTGTGTGTGTGTGTGTCTCTGTGTGTCTGTGTGTGTGGGTGTGTTTGTCTGTGTGTGTCTGTGTCTCTGTGTGTCTGTGTGTGTCTGTGTCTGTGTGTCTGTGTGTCTGTGTGTGTCTGCGTGTGTCTGTGTGTGTGTGTGTCTCTCTGTGTGTGTGTCTGCCTGTGTGTGTGTGTGTGTGTGTGTGTGGCCTTGCATGTCGTCTGATAACCGCAAGAAACAGCACGAGCATAATGGATGCTGGCTTCCCCTGGAACTTGCTGGAAATTCAAGACCTTTCAAAAGCAGAGACATTACTTTGCCGACTAAGGTCCATCTAGTCAAGGCTGTGGTTTTTCCTGTGGTCATGTACGGATGTGAGAGTTGGACTGTGAAGAAAGCTGAGTGCTGAAGAATTGATGCGTTTGAACTGTGGTGTAGGAGAACTCTTGAGAGTTCCTTGAACTGCAAGGAGATCCAACCAGTCCATTCTGAAGGAGATCAGCCCTGGGATTTCTTTGGAAGAAATGATGCTAAAGCTGAAACTCCAGTACTTTGGCCACCTCATGCGAAGAGTTGACTCATTGGAAAAGACTCTGATGCTGGGAGGGATTGGGGGCAGGAGGAGGAGGGGACGACAGAGGATGAGATGGCTGGATGGCATCACGGACTCGATGGACGTGAGTCTGAGTGAACTCCGGGAGTTGGTGATGGACAGGGAGGCCTGGCGTGCTGCGATTCATGGGGTCGCAAAGAGTCAGACACGACTGAGCGACTGAACTGAACTGAACTGAACTGGGCGCCGTCCCAGATCTGCTGACTGGCAATGTGCATGAACCTAATGATAGTGACCCAAGGATTGTCTGTGCAGGTATTTTCAACCTAAGGATTTCTTTGGTGTTTCCAAAGCTTTGGCAACTCTTGCTGTTTCTTCGTACGTGTGCGAGTGAGCATGGGCGTGTGCTCCTGGGCGCGGGCCCTCTGCGCTAGGGCGGGGCTCGGGGCGGGATGGCAAGCCCCTGGGGAGGGCATCTCTGCAGGAATTGCTTTAACTTTTATTTTTCCGAGGAACCCAGAGACGCTCAAGCCCCTGTTCCTGGCACCCATTTCCTGATTGCTGATATGAGCTGGGAGCTGGGAGAGGTCGGGACACACAGACAGACAGGCGGAGGGCCGGGCCCTGCTCGCCGTGCCGGCGGTCAGATCTTGGCCCCTGAGAGTCTCCTGTCCTTTCACACAGACCATCAGGCCGTGGCAAGAAGGGGACAGGGTCTGGGTGTCGTGGACCCAAGCTTTCAACATCAACGTGACCAAGGAGTTACTGAAGAAAATAAATTTTCACAAAATCACCTTGAAGGTCTGGGACACCAAGGAAAAGGTTTCGAAGAGAGTCAAGTATTATCGGCTAAAGTCTTCCGGGTTTATGGAAGATATGGGATCTTTCGGTAAGTCAGGTGTCTGGGTTTGACCTGAAACGTTCCCAGGACATGGTGGCCTCTCACCAGTTGACAGCAGAAAGCCAGTGTCCCTTTGTTGGGCACGTCTGGTTTTTGGGGGCCCGAGCTGGCGCCCGTGAGCACAGCGACACCTCTGTTGCTCTCAGTGTTGGCCGGTGACCCTTTGAAGCCCCAGGCCGTGGCTGGCTCCTGCCGTGCCCGCCACTCTCGGCCACCGCTGCCCCCCGGCCCAGCGCCTGCTTGGCGGCCCTGCCTGGTGTGGCTCTCCCGGGGCTCTCTGCCCTCACCTGCCTCCTCTGTCTGCACGCACATTTTTCCTGTCTCCTCTCTGCCGCCCCTGACCTTCCTGTATCACGCCTGAGACCCTGGCGCTTGGCGGCTCTGCGGCTTTTCACAGCTGCCCTGCATCTTCGGGAACCAAGTGTGACGTTGGAGTCCAGTCTCGAAGGCACCGTGCCCCCGCCGCCCTGAGCCTTCTTTCTCACCGCCACCATCACCTGCACCCCGGGTCCAGCCCTGGCCCCTGAAGACGCGAGGCTTCTCCGCACTGCAGGGCCAGCCTCGCGGCACCGGGGGCTCTTGGCCTAATTTCTTATTCCCAGAGGGCCATCCATCCTCCAGTACTGCGCCCGGTCTCACCTGTCTGTCTGCTTTAACCTTCCCCCTCTCCCCCTGCTCTGCTCGTCTGCCCCCCACTGACAGCTGGGAGAGACCCTGAGGGGCGTCGCCCTTGGTAAAGCACACGAGGGTGACGGAAGCCTCTGTATGATGGGCAGGGGGTGGTGCCTGCCTTCCAGTGCGGGGTGAGCGGCTAACGCAGCCACAGGCGCCGGCCTGGGGACTCGCCTGGGAGAAGCCGGGCGGCGAGGTGGGCAAGCTCCCGGCCGCGGCTCCCCGTCTTACTGCTCCAGCGCCAGGCGAGGGACGCTCCCCTGGTGGGTAAGCAGTAAGTGTGTTTCTGATGAGCCGAGTCAGCGATGCTGTCTCCTCCTGTGTTCCAGAGGAAGTGAAAAATGTGGTTCTAAGTCAGAGAAGATTGTCGGAACAGGGCGTTCACGCCAAAGAGGAGCAGTGCCAGGACCACACGCCAGAGAAGCTCGAGAAACTGAGACGGTCCTTGAAGCCAGCGCACGGTGAGTGCAGGCGGCCTGCGTGGGCACGCGGACCCGGCGGAGGGCGGCGGCTGGGGGTCCCAGGTGGCACACTGGCACTGGCCCTCTGAGCTGGGTGTGGCTCCCCGCCCACCGGCCAATCACGGTAGCTGATTCTTCCATTTTGGTCACTTACAAACAACCCTTCTCTCAGTGGAGACGTTACACAGCTTTTGTTTGGTTTTTAGAATAGTCAGTAAATACAGAAAAGCGTAAAGCAAGCAGGGAACGTAACGGATTGTTTGGTCACCAGGAACAAATGTTATGGCAGATTCTTTCGTTTTTGTGCTGAGATTGTTTTCTTTTTTTGGTACAGATGAGGTTATTCTGGGCACATAACCTTCTAGTGTGAGATCATTGCGTCATCACCTTCTGTTTCCTTAACAACGTTGCATGACCTTCTTGTGGTGGCTTCATAGTAGTTCATCTCCTGGCACCGCTGTGACTTGCTTCACTGTTTGCTGTTGGTGGGAATAGAGGGAACTGGGGAGCGTTTCCGGTAGTCTCCAGTGTAAACGGTGCTGAAGCGGCCGCGTGAATGGAGAGGAGACTTCTGTTTTGTGCTCTGTGGATTGTTACCTAAGGACCTAGAGGCCTAGTCTTGCCTCCGTTTGTCCAAATAATCATAGTTATCTGCATATTCGTCCATTTAGTCGTGTATTATCCACAGACATTTTGCTGAACGCTTGGAGACTGCGGCTCGGGGGCTGGCACTGCAAACGTGTCCAGGGCCCTCGTTCTTGGTGAGCTCGTACAGGGCGGGAGGCTTGGAGGCGCTGGCTCATGTGGTCGGGTTCTCTCCCAGCAGACGCGGAAACTCTTCCCGGGAGCCCCGAGGACCATGAAAAGCTACTCAGGCCGGAAGAGCTTGCCACAGTCCAGTAAGAAGGGCCCCGTGCTGTTCTGGGGGGTGTGGGAAAGGGGCCTCCTCTTCTTCTTGCCCTGCAAGCCCCCCTCCCAGAGCCTCGTGGAGTTTTGGTAGCTTCACTTAACCAGGAGCTCACGCAGTCCACGTGGGGGCACAGAACCGGAAAAGGTCTCTGAGTCCTCTGAACCCGTGTTATGCCTCAGGCCCCTGCTTCTGCACGCGGTGAAAGTGAAAGTGAAGTCGCTCAGTCGTGTCTGACTCTGTGACCTCATGGACTGTAGCCCACCAGGCTCCTCCGCCCGTGGGATTCTCCAGGCAAGAGTACTGGAGTGGTTGCCGTTTCGTGCCTTTCATATTACCGTCAGCTTCATCACTCTGGGCGGGTGGCATTACCATCTCCATTTTCTCCATCAAGAGACTTCACGGCTAAGTGGTTGGCACAAAGTTATAAAACTAGAATGCTTGGGAGGCTTGGGGGCGTTGATAAAGCTGGGATCCCAACCTATACATTGGACAGCTGAGTCCACTGCGCCTCCTGTTGGGAGGGCTGTTGCTCCCGGACCTCCTGCAGCCTAAGGGGGGAACCAGAGAAGGGGACTTCTCAGACGCTGTGGGGACCAGGGGGAGAAGGGAGATCCACCTGGTGACTTGTGGGATGGCATGGGAAGGACCAAGAGAACTGTCATTAAACAAAAAATTGTATTGAAGTCCAGGAGATTTACAACACGCCATTAGTTTCTTCTGTACAGCAGTGACTCAGAACACATCATTTGAAAATGTTGGTTCAAGGTTTTTTTTGCAGGAATTGATAGATTTATTTGGAGAGAATTGACATTTTTACATTATGAAGTTCCCCTATCCATGATTGCGGTATATCTTTTCACCTAATTCTGTTCCTCCTATATGGCTTTTAATAGGGTTAATTTTTTTTCCTGTACATGTTGTGGGTAATTCCTGTAAGTGAATTCCTAGATATTTAGAGTTTTCAGTTGATTTTATTTTAATCAATAGTATATTTTCAATCGTCATAATTGATAGTTCAAGGTTGTCTGCAGAGAAGCAGCCTCGTCATTAGTGGGGCTGTGTTAGAGATGGGAGTCTCAGGGCCACCCAGGGCTTGCTGAACTACAATTTGCATTTTATCAGTAACAGTCCCTGGTGACTGTTAGAGGCAGCCGTTTAAATGAAGGCAGTGTCATCTTTTTGAGAATCTACTTACATTCAATTCAGTAAATAGGTTCTTAGCTCCGATCCCTAATTTGTCTCACTTGCCTTTATTTTTCTCTTTGTGCATTTTCTAGATGGGGTGATTCCAAACCGGTTACCCCTTTGGGAGGGGCAACCACAACAGAGGCGAAGGAGCTAATTGAGAAGCCGTCATTCAGCAGCCTGACAAACCTGTTAGAGAAGCAGAAATTTCCGAGTAAGTCAGGATGGGATTTTGGAACTTTATAGTGTGACTGGACCTGAAAGAGAATTATGAAATGCTTCAGATTCAGAAAGCTTCGATAAGGCTCCCACGTTAATAAAAATAAACAGTACTCTGTGCAGCTTTTAACCGACCCAGTCTGTCTCACCGTCCGCCCGCTGAGCCGCCCACCCGTTCTTCGCCACCAGTGTTTCTGTGCTTCTGGTCCATTGCGCTGTGTGTACGTGCTTAGCGTCTCAGTTGTGTCCGACTCTGCGACCCCGTGGACTGCAGCCCGCCAGGCTCCTCTGTCCATGGGATCCTCCAGGCAAGAGTGCTGGAGTGGGCCGCCACGCCCCCCTCCTGGGGATCTTCCCAACCCAGGGATCGAGCCCAGCTCTCCCACATTGCAAGCGGATTCTTAAGCATCTCAGTCACCAGGGAATGGGGGACATGAAGATCTGTAATACTGACCAGAGACGTCCAGAAAATTAATTACGCCTCCGTGTGGTCGATGCTGTGTAGGGTAGGTGTGTGGGCTGTGGCGTGTGTGGAGTGACTCTTTGGAAGCTGAGAAGGTGCGTGCTTCTTAGGGTGGAACCAGGGAAACTGCATCCCAGGTCCCAGGAGCCGCTCTCGGAAGCGTGTATCTGAGAGTCAGGCTCCCAGCGAGGATGCTCGGATCCCTGAGTCCACCTCCTCCTTCTTGGCTTAGATTTCCTCACCAGGTTTTCAGCAAACTGTTGAGTCTCCAGGGTCCTAGAGCCGCACACAGGACACTTGCCCCCGTTCCCATCCTCTCGGCTGTAATGGCAGCAGAGAGTCTCCATAACCCATCCCTGGGTTGGGAAGCTCCCTGGAGGAGAGAATGGCAACCCACTCCACTGTCCCCACCGACAGAGGAGCCTGGGGGCTACAGTCAGCGTCACAAAGAATCGGACATGCCAGGGAAGCCCTGAACCTGCCTCTTTTTCTGTGATGTATTTGTGTCAATACGAGCTGTTTCAGATGCTAAAAGATGATGCTGTGAAAGTACTGCACTCAATGTGTGAGCAAATCTGGAAAACTCAGCAGTGGCCACAGGACCGGAAAAGGTCAGCTTTCATTCCAATCCCAAAGAAAGGCAATGCCAAAGAATGCTCAAACTACCACACAATTGTACTCATCTCACATGCTAGCAAAGTAATACTCAAAATTCTCCAAGCCAGGCTTCAACAGTATGTGACCGTGCACCTCCAGATGCTCACACTGGATTTAGAAAGGGCAGAGGAACCAGAGATCAAATTGCCAACATCTGCTGGATCATCGAAAAAGCAAGAGAGTTCCAGAAAAACATCTACTTCTGCTTTCTTAACTTCGCCAAAGGCTTTGACTGTGTAGAAACTGTAGAAAATTCTTGAAGAGATGGGAATACCAGACCACCTTTCCTGCCTTCTGAGAAATCTGTATGCAGGTCAAGAAGCAACAGTTAGAACCAGACATGCAACAATGGACTGGTTCCAAATCAGGAAAGGAGTACGTCAAGGCTGTATATTGTCACCCTGCTTATTTAACTTCTGTGCAGAGTACATGTGAAATTCCGGGCTGCATGAAGCACAAGCTGGAATCAAGATTGCCGGGAGAAATATCAGTAACCTCAGATACACAGATGACACCACCCTTATGGCAGAAAGTGAAGAAAAACTAAAGAGCCTCTTGATAAAAGTGAAAGAGGAGAGTGAAAAAGTTGGCTTAAAACTCAACATTCAAAAAACTAAGATCATGGCATCCGGTCCCATCACTTCATGGGTAGATGGGGAAACAGTGGAAATAGTGAGAGACTTTATTTCCTTGGGCTCCAAAATCACTGCAGATGGTGACTGCAGCTGTGAAATTAAAAGACACTTAGTCCTTGGAAGAAAAGCTATGACCAACCTGGACAGCTTATTAAAAAGCAGAGACATTACTTTGCCAGCAAAGGTCCGTCTAGTCAAAGCTATGGTTTTTCCAGTGGTCATGTATGGATGTGAGAGTTGGACTGTGAAGAAAGCTGAGTGCCGAAGAATTGATACTTTTGAACTGTGGTGTTGGAGAAGACTCTTGAGAGTCTCTTGGACTGCAAGGAGATCCAACCAGTCAATCCTAAAGAAAATCAGTCCTGAATATTCAATGGAAGGACTGATGGTGAAGCTGAACCACCAATCCTTTGGCTGCCTGATGCGAAGAATTGACTCATTGGAAAAGACCCTGATGCTCGGAAAGATCGAAGGCGGGAGGAGAAGGGGACGACAGAGGATGCGATGATTGGATGGCATCACCCACTCAATGGACGTGAGTTTGAGTAGGCTCCGGGAGTTGGTGATGGACAGGGAGGCCTGGCGTGCTGCAGTCCATGGGGTCGCAAAGGGTCGGACACGCCTGAGCGGCTGAGCTGACTGGCCATCGCCAGTCCGGCCTCTTCGCCCCCCCCTGGCCTCGCTGAGAGCCATCTGCTGGTCACCAGTTTCATATTGCTGCCAGCGGCGGTGACCGTCCCTGCTGGGGCTCCAGCACACGCAGGAGGCTCTGGGCGCCTGCCTGCGGGTTCCCGGGCTGGGCCAGGCTCGCTGGTCCCTCAGGAGGTGCTGCTGGTGTAGTCCTGGTTGTACCTCCTCACCCTCCTGACGGCAGCACCAAGAATTCCCACTTCTCTGAGTCACCCCCGCTTGGCAGAGTCAGGGCCCAGTTCCTGATTCGTGGGGTCGGGAGCGTCTGGGAGTCATCGCCCTATTTGTGTGTCTTCATTTATGTTGTTCTGTTGGGTTGAAATGATTTTTCCTATTGTCCCCAAGCCTTGCTTTTTAGGGTCTTTTGAATAATTCTGCATAGTTCACGCACTGGAAGCTCTGCAGGCTGGGCTGTCTCACCGTTCCCCTGCACGGAGGCTGTCTCGTCACGTGCGGCAGGCGTTCGCCTGTTCTTCCCCAGTTTGTACCTTGGGGAACGGTTTAGAACCTCGTCTTATGCAGACAGCAGCCTAGTCTCCCACGTGTGCGTCTAATCGTTGGGAAGGTTTTCTTTTCCGTCTTTGGTCTGCAGCTCACCCTGCATGTGGCGTGAGGGGCCCCGTGGTTTAATTTGCCTCCACAGGGACAGTCGGTGTCCTTAGTCACCCAGTGCCCCCTTTCCCGCTGATCAGAAGTGCTCCCTCGGGCCCCTGTCGCGCCCCCCTTTGTGTGCCTGTTCCTGGGTGTTTGCCCACCGTGGTCGGTCCCGTCGGTCTTTCTCCCGCAGAACCAGTAGCTTGCGGTTTTAGTCGCCCGGCGCCTGCGTCCTGTCTTCTGAGCTGGGCTCTGGGCTGAGCCTCTCACGGATGTTTCCCTTCTCTCTTCGGCAGACGGGGGATTGAGGCTCAGATTGGTTATGGTGCTTGCCCCGTAGGAGGCAAGGAGCTGGTTCTGGAACTGTGATGGCTCAGCTCCAGGGCCCAGCCGTCAGCCCTGCGCTGCGGTTAAGGCCAACGTGGAGGAGAAGTTGGGTGTTTTCCGTGGCTGGTGTTGGCACGGCAGGCTCTGGGCAGCGGTGGGTGGGGGGACCAGGACGCCCCCTCATTTCCTGCTGCTCTCCACAGGTGGACGCCGCTGGGGTGCGGTAGGAGCCTCTGACTGCAGGGAGCCCTCCCTGACCCTCTTCCCTTCCTCTGATCTCACAGTTAAGCGGAAAGAGTCTGACGGCAGGAGGAAGGCGCAGAGGAGGAGGAGGACGTCTCGTGGGGAGGGCAGCGCAAATGTGCGGCTGGCGGGCCCCGCGAAGCACGGCAGCTTCTCCATCCAGCTGGAGGTCTTGCCGCTCCTGGCAGGTAGGTGCCCGGCGTCCAGGCAGGCGGGCTGTGACGGGACGCCCGGTGCCACCTCCACACACCAGGGGTGAGCGGCCTCACTGTTCCAGGTGGGACACGGAGGCACAGAGAGGCCACACGCGTCGTCCGGGGTCCCACAGCGAGCAAGTGAACCCAGGATTCCAACCCAGGTCTGATCACAAAGTCCAAGCAAACATGTGAGGGTAACAGACAGCCCAGGTTTGTTTGCTAAAATGCTGCTTTGCACGAACAGTGTTCCTAAGGGCATCCGTACAGGAAATGGGGACAGGTAAGCAGGGTTTACGTCCTGCTGCCGGCGTCTCAGGACAAACTCTGACCCAGTGAACTGGTGGTACTGGTACTGCTGGAATAGGGCGCGGTTATCATCCTCACTGTTTCTTCAGTGTGGAACTTCCCTGAGGACATACAGCTCAGGGGCAGAACGAGGGTCTTTTGCTTTGCAAGATCCACCCCAATTTATAAAGTAGGTTTGATCTAAAATAAATAGGTATTCTGTCCATGGATGGAAAAAATTAGCTGATTGAGTAAAATTATCTGACTTTGTCTTAAAAAGGTAACATGGAGGGAATCCCCCTTGTTTCAGAGAAGAGAATCCGAGACACACTTCACTCTGGGTTTTTAGACCATCAGGGTGGACTAGCGCCGTCTTCCGGATGATCTGAAGAAGCAGCTTAGGTAGACTCACAGGGTCACTCTCCAGGTTCAGGAAAGCTGGGAAAAGTCTTGTTCCCATAGGCACTTGGGGTGATGTGGATACGTTTCGAGGAAACACTCTTAACTTTTCAGTTCGCACTTCCAGACAGATTTTTGAAGATCAGTTCCACCCAAAGTGAGTTTTCAGGGACTCTTCACGCACTGCCCGAGCCCTGTCCAGGAGGACCATGCCTCCGTGCAGCCGCCCCGAGACCCCGCCTGGGGCAGCGTCTTGGGTTCTCGCTGCTTCATGAACCGCTGCTGCTCCAGGTGGGGGGGGCCCGGGGACCTGCCTGGCCGGTTCCTGACTGCAGTGAGGGGAGGGGGACGCCCGACTGAAGACACGCCTGCTGGGGGGCCGTGCCTGGCAGGCGGAGCCGAGAGGTACCTGGGCGCCCCTCCCCGTAAGCTCTGCCGTGATGGCCTTGTACACGCTGACGGTGACTGCAGGAGTGACACGCCGGCTATGATTCTGGCTCACCCGCTTCCCAGCAGGTTGCCTGCTTTCTCCGAGCCTCAGTGTCCTCATCTGTGAAATGGGGACAGTGACTTCCTTCCCCCCAGGGGTGTAAAGATGCTGTGTGTGAACGGCTCTGAGGGGGGCCGCGCGCATGGTGGGATCGGACAGGCTGCTCCTCTGCCAGGTCGGCTGCTGACGGGGCAGCTGCACACAAGCTGCCTCCAGCAGGGGGAGCAGAGACCCCTGCCCCCCGCCCAGCACCAACGCCACGGTTTTACCTGCAGGTGGCCGTGGCTCATCAAGTCAACTGTGGCTGCTTTTCCCGTGAAATATAATAGCATGAGATTGATGGTTTTGAACCGTGGTGTTGGAGAAGACTCTTGAGAGTCTTCCACTGGATCATCGAAAAAGCAAGAGAGTTCCAGAAAAACATCTACTTTTGCTTTCTTGATCATACCAAAACCTTTGACTGTGTGGATCACAACAAACTGTGGAAAATTCGTCAAGAGATGGGAATACTAGACCACGTGACCTGCCTCTTGAGAAATGTGTACGCAGGTCAAGAGTCAATAGTTAGAAATGGACATGGAACTACAGACTGGTTCCAGATCAGCAAAGGAGTACGTCAAGATTGTATATTGTCACCCTGCTTATTTAACTTATACGCAGAGTCCATCATGAGAAATGCTGGACTGGAAGAAACACAAGCTGGAATCAAGATTGCTGGGAGAAATATCAATAAACTCAGATATGCAGATGACACCACCCTTATGGGAGAAAGTGAAGAACTAAAGAGCCTCTTGATGAAAGTGAAAGTGGAGAGTGAAAAAGTTGGCTTAAAGCTCAACATTCAGAAAATGAAGATCATGGGATCTGGTCCCATCACTTCATGGCAAATAGATGGGGAAACAATGGAAACAGTGACAGACTTCATTTTCTTAGGCTCTAAAATCACTGCAGATGGTGACTGCAGCCATGAAATTAAAAGATGCTTGATCCTTGGAAAAAAGCTATGACCAACCTAGGCAGCATTTTAAAAAGCAGAGACATTACTTTGCCAACAAAGGTCCGTCTAGTCAAGGCTATGGTTTTTCCAGTGGTCATGTATGGATGTGAGAGTTGGACTGTCAAGAAAGCTGAGCACTGAAGAATGGATGCTTTTGAACTGCGGTGTTGGAGAAGACTCTTGAGAATCCCTTGGACAGCAAGGAGATCCAGCCAGTCCATCCTAAATGAAATCAGTCCTGAATATTCATTGGAAGGACTGATGCTGAAGCTGAAACTCTAATACTTTGGCCACCTGATTCAAACAACTGACTCACTGGAAAAGACCCTGATGCTGGGCAAGATTGAAGGCAGGAGGAGAAGGGGATGACAGAGGATGAGGTGGTTGGTGGCATCACTGATGCGATGAACATCTGAGTTTGAGCAAACTCTGGGAGTTGGTGATGGACAGGGAGGCCTGCGATGCTGCAGTCCACGGGGTCGCAAAGAGTCGGATACGACTGAGCGACTGAACTGAGCTGAACTTGCATTGGAGAGTCCTAAGCTGGGCGGTCTTCTATGAAAAGGCTGACGAAGTCCTAGAACAGAGGTCATGATCGGCAACGGCCTTAAGCAGTTGGTCTGTTGCAGAGAGTCACGAGGGCGCAGGGAGGAGTCCTCTAGGAGGTGCCTGTGGCCCCCGCAGACGTACCCAGTCTGTGCCTGGGACTTGTTCTGGAAGCAGCTGCTCTCTTTGAGTGCGAATGCCCTAAACATATACTTACCAGCCTCGTGAACAGAAGCGAATCAGTCTTTTTGTGCACGGACCCTGTGCCAGCAGAGCCTACCAGCCCATCACCTTCCTGCACGTGAGCCGTCGCCATCCTCTGCACCCTGAGAGGGGCGGGATCTCTGTCCCTCTTGCACACGAGGATGTGGAGCCTCAGAGAGCGTGTGACTGCTTGTAGGTCACACGGCGACTAACAGATCCGGGATTTGAAACTAACCAGACCCCTCGGCTTGCAGGGCCGGGGCTTAGCTCTTTTTGTTGTTTTTTTTCCTGCCTTCCCCAGTACGTCTCCTCCTGCTGAGGTGTCTGGGCCCCTTCTAGGAGAGAAGTGTTCTCCCAGCCAGTGTGCCCTGCAGCAGGCCAGGTCCTGTCTCCTTTCTGCAGTCACACTGCTGCAAAACCGCAACGACTGAGCCCACACACCGCAACTGCTGACGGCCGTGCGCCCAGAGCCCCTGCTCTGCAACGAGAGAAGCCGGGGCCCTGCCACCAGGGAGCAGCCCCCGCTCAGCTGCAAGCAGGGAACACCCACACGGCCGTGAATACCCAGCACCCAGCCCAGCCAGAGATAAAGAAATGAGAGCGTTTTTAAAAAGGCACACACTTAGATCCTCTTCGGGAACCTATGAGGCCCCAGTGGAGAGACGGGTGCTGATGTGGTGCCTGTGGGCGTCCCCCAGTTGTGACTATATCTCGGGTTCTCCTCCTCGAGGTCTGACTTTGTCTTCGGCGCTCCGGTTCCCCGGCCCCTCTGTCCTGGTCTCAGGGCTGTCTTTGGGAATCGGCTCGCCCTGTCTGTCTGTCCTCAGGATGGCAGTCTGTCGTGAGCCACGGCAGCGGGAGGTCAGCCAGCATCTTAGATTGTTTCTTGACCCTGAAAACTGAGGCTCCCCTCATGACGGAAGAGCAGAAGCAGGATCTGAACCCCATGACCATAAAGATCAAGTGCGTTTCTTCCCTCCCGTCGCAGCCCGTGCCCATCAGGGAACTAGAGGTGAGCACACGCCGGGCCGGCTGGGGTCAGAGCGGCCCTTCCCGGCTGTCCGCGCCGCACCCGCCGTCCGCCGTCCCCCGGGCCCCGATGACAAGTACCCTCGTCAGCCCTGTCTCACCACTTAGGGCCGCTCAGCCAGGCCCAGAGGCTGTCAGGCGCCTGGGGCCGGGAGTCCCCCAGCCTGAGGGGTCTCAGTGCAGCTCTCAGAGGCCAGGCTTGGAAGTGGATTTCTCCAGAAAGCCTTCTTCATTATTTCTGCCGAGTACCAGGGAAGCCATACCAACCCACCCAGGATTATTTTCAGATAATTTTCAGCATGAGCCTTTATTTCGGAAAAATGAACAGTGCCTTGGTAGCGGCACTGTATGTTCTGACCACACGCTGTGTGACGGGCAGCTTCTAATGCAGGAGGCTTAGCGCATGCAAGCTTCCCTGTCTCCATGTGGACACAGGCCTGCCCCTGCCAGGCCTCTTACACCAGACCCCAGTTCTGCGTGGGTGCCCTATATGCTCAGGGTGACCCTTGCCAGCCCCCCAGTGTGTCTGTCTGGGACACACGGGTTCCCTGTCCTGAAGGCCTCTCCTCTCCGCCTTCTCCGTGCCTGGCCCCGGGACGAGAGGAGGCACAGGGCCTGTCTGCGTGGCACTGGACATCCCGGGGGGTGCGGGGGGGACCTTGCGGCTCGCTGAGCCCTCCCAGCCGCCAGGATGGGGCCCTGCAGGCGGCCCTGGGTCCTCGCAGTGGCCTGAAGAGCGGGCTCTGTCCTTGGGGCTTGCGGATGATGAACCGAAGACCTCGGGGGCTGTCGGCTGTGGGGGGCGGGGGGCGATGAGCTGGTGCTGGGATTTGAGCCGCTGGGTGGGGGCCGCCTGGAGGGGAGGGGGAGGGGGACAGGGGGTGACCCCCGGCCCCGCCGTCCACAGCGGCTCTGCAGCCCGGTGTACTGCAAGTACCAGTTCCACAGGGCGCCGGTGCACTGCACGGAGGGCCGGCCGCACGGGAGCCACGTGTACTTCCAGGATGTCAACGTCATCTTCCTGGGGGCCATGCACCCCAGCGACCTGAGGGAGTATCTGGAGGGGCCCCCCATGGTGGTGGAAGTGCACGACCGGGACCGCAAGTCCGAGAGCTATTCCCGCAAGCCCACCCTGTTTGGGGAGGACCCTCTGGACGCCTATCTCAACCTCCAGGCCCTCATCTCCCCAGGAGACACGGAGAGCAACCCCTTCGCAACCCAGGAGAAGATGTGGGACCCGCACGGCGTGGCCCGGGTCAGCTTCGCCGACCTCCTCCTCGGTCACAAGTACCTGAACCTGGCCGCCCCTGTGCACAGCTGCGAGCCCCGGGCCGCCCCCCTGGGCCCCGGCCGCAGGAGAGGGCACGCAGTGGGGCCCCGGGGCCCCAGGGAGGGCGTGCCGCACGGCCTGATGCCCCCGGGGGACTACGTGGGGGCCAGCTGCCTGCTGAAGCTGCGGGTGGATGTGGCGGTGCCGCTGCGTGGAGGGCTGGGTGGCGCCGACCCCACGCTCTCCCGGTTCGGCCGCGTGGTCTTTGTGTTCGGGTCCAGGCGGGTCTCCTTGCTGCACAGCCTCCTGCAGGACGTCACCATGATCAACGCCAGGGCCCTGGCCCTGGACTCCTACCCACTGGAGGACGTCCAGCAGATCCTGTCTGCCCTCAAGATCCGGGTGAATACCCAGGAGCAGCCTGACCTGGACGTGATCACCGGCGTCCACCTGCTGGACGGGAAGGTCCACCTCCTCATCCTGGAGGGCCTGGCCGACCACGGCCTCCAGCAGCTGTGGGCCCGTCACCAGAGCCGGTACGTGGGCCGCCGTCAGGGCGGTGGGGGCGCTTGCGATATCAAGCTCAGGCTCAGTGTCGCCGCTGGTGGGAGGCGGCCGGTGATTTAGTGTCGTGTTTGTGTGTGAGTGAGTGTGAGTGTGAGTGTGAGGCTCAGTCGCGTCTGAGTCTTTGTGACC
>NW_024070193.1:1686656-1702254 GCF_014754425.2 Oryx dammah
GGACTGTAGCCCGCTAGGCTCCTCTGTGGGGTGTGTGTGTGTGTGTGAGTGTGAGGCTCAGTCGCGTCTCAGTCTTTGTGACCCATGGACTGTAGCCCGCTAGGCTCCTCTGCGGCTCCTCTCCAGGCAAGGACGCTGGAGTGGGTCGCCATGCCCTTCTCCGGGGGATCCTCCCGACCCGGGGATCAGACCTGCATCTCTCAAGTCTCCTGCACTGGCAGGTGGGTCTTTACCACGGAGCCACCAGGGACGTGATGGACACTTTAAAATTTAACTAGGCTGCAGTTGTCTCTTCTTACTCAGATTCCACCAAAAAAGTCTTTCGGTGGTTCATTTTAGTTTTCAAATGCAAGTTTCACGTAAGTGAAAAGATGAGGTGTGTGTCTTTCTCTGACTTACATCACGAAGCGCAAGACGGGCCCACCCATCTGGGTGCACGTGGCCGCATCTCACCTCTTTCATGGCCGCGTAATACTCTGGTGCACCTGTAGACCACATCTTTATCCTCTCGTCTGTTGACGGGCACTTAGAGCCGTCGTACGTGGGCTGTTGTAAATTGGGTGTGCGTATATTTTGAAAGTTTCGTTTTCGTTTTCTTTGGGTAGATATCCAGGAGGGGAATTCCTGGATCATCTAGGAGTTGGACCCTCCTTGCTGTCTTCCTCAGGGGTCAGTTTACATTCTCGCCAAAAGCATGCCCGGGTCCCCCTTTTCCGCATCCTGGCCGACGCTTTATCTCTCACCTTTGTGATGACGGCCGTTCTGATGGGCGTGAGTTGCTGTCTTGTGGTTTTGACTCACATCTCCCTCATAACTGATGATCTTGAACGTGTTTTCCTATACCTGGCGGCCACGTGGGTATCTTCTTTGGGCAAATGCCTGTTCCGGGCCTGTGTCCATTTTTTAATTGGGTTGTCTGGTTTTCTAACAGAGAACTGCATGAGTTCTTCATAGACTGGATGTTAATGTTGGATTAATGTTGGATTAATGTTGGATATAACTGGATATCAACCCTCATCAGATGCTTTGCGAGTGTTCTCCCCACTCAGTAGGTTGCCCTTACGCTTGGCTGATGGTTTCCTCTCCTGTGCAAAAGCTTGTAAGTTTGATCAGGCCCCATTGGTTTTACTTTAGCTTCTGTTTCCCTTGCCTGAGTGTGTGTCTGTTTAATCACTCAGTTGTGTCCAACTCTTTGTTACCCCGTGGACTGTACCCCACCAGGCGCCTCTGTCCGTGGGATTCTCCAGGCAAGAATATTGGAGTGGGTCGCTATTCCCTTCTCCGAGGGAATCTTCCTGACCTAGGAATGAAACCCGGGTCTCCTGCACTGGAGGCAGATTCTTTACTCTCTGAGCCACCAGGGGAGATAGACCAAAAAAAAAAAAAAAAAAATTTCTAGGGCTAGTGTCAAAGAGGTTACTGTTCTCCTGACACTTTAATGGTTTCAGGCCTTGTGTTTACATCTGTGATCACTTTTGAGTCTGTTCTGTATGCGGTGTGAGAAAATGTTCTAATTTTACTTTTTGACATGCAGCTGCGCCGTTCTCCCGGCACCACTTCTTGAAGATAGTCTTTTCCTCGTTGTATATTCTTGCCTTTCTTGTAGAAGAAAAATCTATTTTTAAGAAGCTAAATTGTGAAGCTTTCAGATAAGATAGGAGGACACATTCATGATCTCTGAATAAAGACTTCTTAAATAAGACAGAAGGATTAGAATAAAGGATAACAATGACAGCTTTGGCAATATTAAACTGGATAACTTCTTCATCCAAAGACACCATAAAAAGAAGCCACGAAGTGAGAAAAAGTATTTGCAACATATGGAGCTGGTTAGTACTCGTGAGTGTGTAGAAGTGCCTGTGAAAGAATAAGAAAACGATAAAGACGTCCCAGTGGCAGAATGGGCGAAAAACCTGAGCAGGGGAACCAGCAAAGGGGGGCCGCCCCCACAGCCCCGCGGCGCAGGCCGCCCCTAGTCTCCCCAGGTCCGAGGGGATGGAGGGCCTCGAACGCAGCAACACGGCGGGGACGGGGGCGCGGGAGGGGCGGGGAGGACGCGGGGCCGGGGCCGGGGGCGGGCGCTGGGACCGAGCCGTCTGGTCCGCGGCGTTTTCGGCGTCAGCGTCCCTGGCAGAGGCAGGAGCCGGCTGGCGTGCTGTCGCCTTGCAGGGTCCCGCGGGCGGAGCAGGGTCCCTTCAAGGCGCTCTACAACTCGCAGCTGCGCTTCCGCCAGCGCCTCTACGCGGACCTGGAGACGATCCTGTACCGCGTGCGGCTGTTCCGGCCGCTGGCGCAGCTGGTGAAGCAGGCGGCCCTCTACGTGCGCAAAGCGGTCCCGCCGCAGGTGTTCCAGGCGCTGAGCAGGTGCGGGTTCCCCAGCGTCCCGGGGCTCCGGAGTCGGCCGGCCCTAAAGGAGGGGGAGGGCCGGGAAACACGGGGGCGCCCCTGTGCCCCTGTTGGGGCGGCGTCCTTCCAGCTGCGCTGGCACGGGGCTCTGTACCTAGTGCCCTTCCCCTGGCAGGAAGGAGCCCTGAGCCCCACACCCTTTCGGCCAGCCTGTTGACCTTCCGCGCACAGTGGGGCGGGGGTTGAGGCCAAGTAGGCAATAAAGCCACCTGAACCAAGAAGAGAACCGGAGCGGCACGTGGTGGGGGCTGGGACGCCCGGGAAGGAGGCCTCCTCCCGCGCCCTGCCCCTGTGGGCGCAGCAGACAGAATCTGACCCCTCGTGTGTGCGCTGTGTGACCTGGGGCCAGCTCTGCGCCCTCGCCTGCTAAGATGGGGGTGCTCAGATCTGCGGTACCAGGTGGATGGGGCTGAGCGGGGACACTTCTGCCTTCCAGGGCCTACTGTATCTGCCGTTACAGCTCCAGGCTCAGGGAGGTGATCACGGGAGACCTGCTGCCCTCCTCGGCCATGATCAAGGAGCTGAGCCAGGAGTTTGGGATGCCCATGTCCCAGGAAGACCTCACAGAGCAGAAGCTGCTGGCCGTGGCCCCTGCCCTGAGTCTCGAGGGCTTCCAGAACCGGAAGCCCACCCTTGCCTTGCAGATCCACTCCCACCAGGAGAAATACCTGCGGTGGCGGAGTGACCTGATCCTGAAGAGCAGAGACCAGAAGGCGAGCCTGATTCAGGTGGCGCTCCCCCGGCCGGCTGCGAGCCTTCCCGGACCGGCCCACGCAGTGGGCTGTAAGGGACGGCCAGCCTCTGGCCTGCGTGCTCTCCTGCCCGGGCACCGCAGGCCAGGCAGTGCTCGGTGCAGGGCACAGCCACGCCAGGTTGCACATTTCCGGCCCTGGCAGAGCTCATCCTTCGTGGGTGTGTGTGTGTGTGTAATACCTCGCTTTGAGTTCACCATAGAGAAGTGTGTGTGTGTGTGTGTGTGCGTGCGTGTAACACCTCGCTTAAGCTGCCAAGGTCATGTCTAAGCAACACGGGAGATAAAGTAATCTGTGTTAGAAAATGCGAGTAGATGGGAAGGGAACAGGAGAGTGGGAAGCTGGTGAGGAGTCGGCAAGACAGGTGTGTGTGGCCTGATGGTCAAAGACCTCTCTTAACCAGTACCAACCAAAAGGGCTTAAAAACCACCACCGTCTGTGATGCCTTGAATTCTGTGTAGGCCTCTAGTCTATGTGGGTAGAGCCCCTGCCCCTCCTCTAGTGAAAAAACATCTTTCAGAAGTTTGTAACTTTTATATCCACTAGCTCTTTATGAAAAGCAACAAGGAGGTTGTTTCTTTACACTGGTGTTCACCTTCTTAGCTTTTCCCAAAAGAAACACTGCTTGGATTATTTACCAATCTACTTTTACTGTTTACCTAATTCACTAGTTCAATTTTTTACTTTTTATAATGTGTTAAAATATTTTCCCTGTTTTTAATGTCTTAGGAATTGCTACTTTAAAATACTTTTAAATACCTATTCATATTAAGGTCACTAATTGAAGCCCAAACATTATTTAATTTTTCCTACTTATACTAAGATGTAGCTAATATTAAGACCCACAAAATCCCCTCACCGTCGGCGCACTTAGATCCCGTCTTAGATTGCTCAGTGGTTTTACGGGCGTGCACAGCCTCTGCATCAGTTTAGGGACCTCCCGCTGTCACCAGGAGCTGTCTCGTGTTTGCTGTGGTCAGATGCCGTTAGCCCTGCAGCCCCCCCCAGGCCCGTCAAGGGAGTCCAGGCTGGACAGGTTCCAGAGACGGGCTGCCAGCCGGGGCCAGAGAGGGCAGAGGGAATAAACTGGGCGTGACTTTTGTTTCTTTCCTTTAATTTCATGCTTTCCTATGTAGCAGTATAGTCCGTTTGAAAAATGATGCTTGTCGGTGTAAACCCACCTGATTTAGTTAGGACGTATGTGTACAGTATAGCTATTCTTCTGGGATTCTGTAGCTATAGAGGTTATTTCGGAAGGACAAGAATAGTTCCCTGTGCTGAACTTCAGGTCCTCGATCCTGGATTATCCATTAGAAACGCAGGTTTCTCCGCATATGTTAATCTTCAACTTCGAATTCCTGTTGGCCACTCAAGGTGCCCTTTTGAAACTCTGTGTTAGAAAGCTGGGAGTTTCTGTTTACTAAATGAGTCATTTTGATCTCTTTCCCTTTTGCTAGAGCGGGAATCATGTGCTCTGTCTGGCTGACTTGACATACTATATGGTCCTTCCAGGTCCAGCCCTGTGGCTACCAGTGGCGGTTTTTTATGGTAGAGTAATCAACCTGTCCATCCTCTAGAGGAACCACGTGTGGTTTACGCATTCCTCGGTCGGTGGAGACTCATGTCTGTGTCTTGACTGTTGTACGTAGTGCCGTGGTGAATGCTGGGGTGCCTCTGTCGAGTTCAAACTGGACGGTTTTCTGGGGATCCAGGCCCAGGTGTGGGCATGTCAGATCCCAGGTATAGCTCGTTTCAATAGGTTGTTTTTTTTCCCCCTTTCTTCCTTGCAGGGTCCTGGGGAGCCTGTCCCTTGGACGGGCTCTGGCCAGCACACATTCCCAGTGATGGCCTCAGGGGCAGGTGGCCGTGCCTCCGGCCCCGTCCTGCGTGTATTGCTCTCGTAGCCTTGTGAGGCTGGGCCGTGGGGACTGGTGGGATTTGGCTTCTCGCTGTCGTTTTGATTGGCACACCTGCTGGCATGAAGGATGCCAAGCTGCTTTCCCTGTGCCGGAGGTGTGCAGGCTTTTTTTTTTTTCCCGTTTTCCTTCCCTCCAAGAGTGGCGTGAGGGAACCAGCCCCCGTGGCCCGCAGCTTCCTGAAAGCGGGCTGTGTTTGGATAGCCCGCTGGGCCCCGCCCCCTGCCCCCCACCGGCTTTATGAATGCGGGGTGCCAGGAAGTGCAGGTGGTCCAGCTGTAGCTCCAGGAAGTGTCCACAGGATGGCAGCACCTTCCCTAGCCCACCTCAGGTGCCCTGGGCAAAGCGGTTTCTCAGGGCAGGTGGGCTTCCAGACCTGTGCCTTCCAGTGGGGTGTGCCTGAGCTAACACCCCCGGGCGTGCATCTCCCAGCTTCTTCCCTGACAAGCCCCGTCCTCCGGACTCAACCCAGGTGGGCTGCAGCAGCCCGGCTGAGGAGGGAGGCTGCAGTGGGGAACACCAGCCCCCGGGCGCGGAGGCCACGTGAGTCCTCAAGGCCTTGACACGCAGCTCGGGACTCTGGTGCCAGGCAGAGGCAAGCGGGCAGTAGAGGCGCCCTCCCGGGCTGTCGGGTGATGTGGACCCCCACCCGAGGACAGGCTTCGCGGCCCGAGTCGGGGAGGTCAGAGGGACAAAAGGAGGCATAGTTTTCCTCCCCCTTCATCGAATGCTATGCTGATGCTCCGCTGGAGTGCAGCTCGATCGGCAGTGTGCCTGTGGTCAGTGCACAGCCGCCGGATCCAGGCAGGCCCTGTGGTCGGTGCACAGCCGCCGGATCCAGGCAGGCACTTGCACGCAGGTGGTCTAGTCTGTCTATCTACTTTATGGGCGGGTTTGGGCCAGGGCAGTGTGCCGAGCCATCGGGAAGGAGGAAGGAGGTCATTTTTGTGCAATAATGGTTGCAGATTTCTGGGTCTAGGTTAGACGAAGGAAGGCAGGCAGGCAACGCACACGTGTACTTCTTCACATCTCTATTTCATCCCTTTCAGAGTTCTGTGGGGTCTGGGGCTCGCGCGAACCCTTGGATGGGGGGGCAGGGCAGAGGGGACGAGAGCCCCCAAGGATCAGATCAGCACTTCGCCCCCCTCCTCCCGGGGCACTTAAGGTCTTAGGGACTGAGTAGCCGAGGGCTGCAGGAGAGACGGCCTTGCACAACCCCAGCCCCACACCAGGGCCAGAGCAGCTGGGCTCAGGGCTCAGGCTCCCCGTGTCATTTTATCCCCGCCCTTACAGTCTGTACACTGAACCCCCCTGGCCTTGGAGACAAACCTAGCCTTTCCTGGAGAGGGTCGGACACCAGTCTTCCTCACTTCCTTCCCTTCGTGTGAGATGAACCCACTGGCCATGTCCGCGGGGTCAGCACATCGCCGAGTTCAGGGCTGGGCCGTCCCCTTGGGTCCTCGGTTCACGGGAGGGTGGACTGAGGTCAGAGGGCCGCCCCACACTGCGGGCGTTTCCTGCTGCGGCCTGGCTTCTACAGCTTGGCGTCTGTGGCCCCACCTGTATTTCTGGAATCCGCTGCAGCTTCTGGGCGCGCCCTGAAAGGCTGGCTCAGTTCTCGGTTGCACCTAATGCCCTGAGGCAGCCGTCATGAACCCTTTCTCTTTTGGAAAAACCCTGGATACTCCTCTGTGGCCGTCGCTTACTTCACACCCCCGCCCCCCTCTCAGCTTTCATTTACACAAGCTCATCTTGAGACTGGATTGTCAAACAGCAGTAGGCTGGAAGCCAGAGACCGTCTCATCCTGGTGGCGCAGGAGCGTGTGTGTGAAGGCACGCGTTGCCTCGGGACGCTGACTCTCGCTCACTCGCCCCTCCTGCCCGTCCTCCCCTCAGGCCTTTAATCCTGTGTCCAGAGCCACACCCTCCGTGTGGACTCCGTCGCCGTTTCTGCGGCCTCTCCTCTGCTCCCCGGCCCCTCCTTTCCGCCTCTCGGTACCGCTTCTCGTGTTTCCAGCCTCCACGCTCTGGGTCCTTCCTGTCACCCTCTTATCCGAGGTTGCCTTTCAGGGAGCAACCAGTTGGCCTCCCAGCTCCCCAGTTCACGCTGCAGCGGCAGTGTGGCCCATCCACTCGTCTCCTCTCGACCCTGAGGCTTCCACAGCCAGTAAAATTTTGATTTGGTCTCGCCTTCTGCCTCACAGTGCTCACATCTTCACCTGGCGTTGCTAAATGACTGGGATCCTGATCTTACCTTCTTGTCTTGCCCCTTCAAGCCACCTGGCTCCACGTGTGGCCTTTCCCATGACACGCACTGCTCACTCCAGCTGGCAGTCGGGACTCCGCCGCTCCCGTCAGGCCCAGGCCGGCGGAGAGCCCCAGGCCCCCAGACGAAGTCGCGGCCGCTGTCTGCACCCCCCGGGCGACTGTCCGCTTCCCACCCTGGGTCAGGAGCACAGGCAGGACCCCTGGGGTCGGGTCATCACCCACGCGCTGGCCCTAGGGTGAGGCTGAGCAGGCGGCTTGCCCTTTCCCCAGGGCACCCAGGCCCGCCACCACGAGCACAGCTGGACGCTGGCCGCGACGCCCCCCACTAGGCACTCGCTGGCCCCCCGCCCGCGTGTGTGGCTCACAGGCGTGCTGAGGCCTCTGAGACTAGACTGCAGGCCCAGCCCGCGGCTCCTGCTGCGGTCCGCTCATCTCCAGTGTGGGCGGCGGGGCTGTGTCTCTTGCTTTTGGGTGGGCTCCAGACTGCTCCTGGGAACCTGGGGGTGTGGCCGCCTCCCAGAGGTCCCCTCGCCGACACCCACTGGCTGCAGAGGCGCCCTGTATGGGGCCTGACCGGCGTCTCCTTCTCCAGAGAAACATCTCGGCGGCCTCCCGGGTCGGCAGGAAGCCTCCCAGCTCCGCAGCGAGGGTGATGCGGGTCTCGGCCCCGAACATGCACACCGTGCATAACTACAGTATCCAGACCCTGAACTCCGTGGAGCTGGCCAAGAAGGAGCTGTATCGGGAGATGGCCAAGGTGAGTGACCGCGCAGGGCCCGGAGCAGCCCAGTGCGCCCACTGCGGGCAGGGCGGGGCTCGGGGGGAGACCCTGTGGCCGGCGTGGTGCAGGGGCAGCAGCTGTGTTCCCACTAGATGTGAACGGGCCACCTACAGAGGGAGCTGGGGGCCCGTGCCTCGCCAGCCGCGTGTGGCTGTGAATGGCCGCAGGCCCCTGGCCTTGCCTGGGCCGAGGCTTCCCTCTAGCACTGGCCGCTTCAGGAGCAGCCTCTGACCCAGGGGACAGGGCCCTAGTGCCTGGCCCACTCCGGGGCACAACGCCCGCCCATCTGCGCTCACTCACAGGAGCCGGGCAGGAGGTTCACGTATTCGCAGAAGTACCTGTCCGCCACAGTGGGGCCTCTGGACCCGGAGGAGGAGGAGAAGAGGGCCCGCAGGGAGTCCCGCCAGGCCTGGCGCACGGCCAGCGGCTTCCAGACGGCGGGTCTCCACACCATGGGCATGACCCGGCCCCTGGGGCTGCCGCCCATCAGCGCTGCCACGGAGGTGGGTGGCAAGAGTGGGGCTCGGGCGGGGGTCCGCGGGGCCTCCCCTGACCTGCTGCTCCCCAACCCAGGAGTGGAGGGAGAAGGCCCTGTTCGCCAACCTAGAGCCGGTGCTGCAGCGGGAGAGGTGGGGCTGGGACCTGCGCCACCAGGACTTTAACCTGTACACGCGGCCGCCGGCGTTCCTGGAGCTTCCACCCGCCCCCAAGCCCGGGCCAGGTGAGAGCGGGGCCTCGGCCCGGGCGGGGCCGGCAGACCACAGGCCGGGCTCTGGGTGGCACACTGCGCCCTGCTCTGCGCCTGCCCTCTCAGCCACGAGAGGGCACGACTGCCTCCAGGGGCTCCCCAGGGCCCTCTCGGACCCAGCCACTCATCCCTCCAAGAGGAAGGGCCACGGCGACCCCTCTGCGTCCTCGTTACCCCCTTGTACGTGAGGAGGGACCACAAGCGTTTATAGGCTGAGAGCAAGCCAAAAATGTGTGACTCAACAAAACCAGAACCTTCGTTCAGGCAGAGAGCTGACTATCTGGCAACTAGGTTTGCCAGACGCCCTGCCCAGGAGGCCGGGTCAGGGTGACTCGGGTCTCCTCTGTTCCTGCGCTCCCACAGGCAGCTGGCGACAGAGCCTGCACGAAGAGCGTGTGCTGACGCGCCGTGGGGGCCGGCACCCCCCAGGCTCTGGGCTGTGGAAGACCCCCACTCCCTTGGGGGCCCCTGGCCCAGGGTCACGTGGGTGGCCCAGCCTGGGAAGGCCCGCCTCGGCCCTCTGTCCCCTCTGGGACGAGGTCCCCGGGGGTACGGGCAGGTACGTGCTCCCCCTACCCCCACGCGGTGAGAACAGCCCCGCAGGGGATGGGGACACAGACACTGAAGGGACGGAGCAGGCCCTGGGCGGGCTCCTGTGCAGCCGGGCCCCTCCTGACGGCTCCACGCGGGAGACACCAGCTCTCCACCCTGGGCAGAGCACCTCCTCGCCTGCGAATCACTCACAGCTTTGGAAACGACTTCCCCACGAAGCCCCAGGTCGGACCTTTGGGAGAGAGGCTGTCAGGGTTCTGGGCGCTCACTCGGCCCCACCCGAGCAGGAAAGCCTGGATGCCTCAAGGCGACGTGGAGGGTGAGCTTTCTGGACAAACCACCCAGGAGCCAGACCAGAGCCTGAAGCCTGCCAGGTGAGCATGCAGAACAAGGATGACAGCAAGGAGCAGACGGGGCCCCGGACACAGGCCGGCTCGAGCTGGGGGAGACAGTGCTGTGCTCAAGGAGAGGCCGAGGAGCTCCAGGACAGCCCTGCTGCCCCAGCCGCGTCACCCGAGCAAGCCCAGTGCCGAGGCACACAGCCCTCATGCTGGGGACCAAGGGCCCTGGAAACCAGCCCCAGACGGCGGGCCTGAGGATCAAGCTCTGTCCACTCAAGGCTGGCTCAGAGGAGACGTGTGTCTAGACTGCCCACACTCAAAGGGCAGACAAGCTGTGCTGAACGCTTCCTGGTGCATGTTTTAAGCGCTTTTCATTCCAAATTAAAACCAACGACACGTATGCAGTTTTTAAGCTGTTTCTTGGAAAACGTGCGGCCTCACAGATGTAGCCACCGTGCTGGGACCTGTGCCCGCCAGCCTCCTCCGGGTGCCCCCCGAGCCGGCAAGTCTCAGCTGCTCCGTGCTCACCCCACATCCACTCACAGGCCGAGATCGCGTCTAGCAGCAGTGCCCACAGGTCGGGGGCCCAGGAAAGGCCCGTCAGGTGAAGAAGAGAAATGGTCAATTTGTAATAAACCAAGTTCTCCACCTTCGGGCCGCTGTGGGTGTGTCCGGGGCAGGCGGCCGTGGGGACACAGGCCCTCTTCAGGATGCCCGGTCTAGGGGGTGGGTGCAGATGTAGGCCCGCTTCTCGAGGATCTGCTGGGACACCTTCTTGACCAGCTCATCCAGGTTTTCTGGAGAATCTATGCAGGAAACAGGAGGGCCGCGACAGTAGGAATGCTGCTGGAGTGCTCTCTCTGACAAGGGCAGCTCGCCCTGTGGACGGGCCCTGAAGGCAGCAGCGCCGCGTGGGGAGGGGCCTCTGGGCTCAGCAAGTGCGGGGAGGGGCCCCGGGGGCTCAGGCATCTCCCCACGGTGCACGCGACCTCGGCGTCCATGCCCACGGTGCCTGGAGCGCGTGCCGTCCCCTCTGCTGCTCAGCAGACACTGGGTCCCCCCAACCCCCAAGCATAGCACCCACTCACGCTTGTCTAGCTGAGACAGGGTGAAGAGATTCTGGTGATAAGCTTCTGAGCAGAAGATGTTTGCCAACAGAACCTGCCAGAACCAACGTGCCCGAGGATGACTGCCGGGGGCCCTGCAGCCTGGGCTTAGCACAGCCCCACCCTGGAGCCTGACCTCCGCACTCCCAAGAGCCCCATCTGTCCACCCAGGCGGGCACCTTGCTGGGTCAGGTGGCCGGGCTCGGAAGCCGTGGCTTTAGGTTCTAATGAGCCCTACCCCCGGGGGGTGACTCATCTCCTCAGCACGGGGGCGTCCTGACCCTGAAGCCGTGGGCCAGAGAGTGTCCAGACCCGTGCAGACACAGGGAGAGGATGCCTGAGCCCGGGACCCCGACCGCTGCCCCCTCTTCTCTCCAGCAGGAAGGCGGAAGGCAGCAGCCTCGTGTCCTGAGCAGCACAGACCACCTGCTGGAGCTGAGAGTGCTGGCCCCTGCCACAGCCACAACTCGGCAACGCCGCCAACCTCCCCAACCTCCCCCAGCTCCAGGTGGTCGGGAGGGCACCGCACGCTCCCCTCGCCGGGACACGGGCCGGCACCCCCCCACCCCGCAGGCCTCAGTAAAGCGCAGTGAGAGGAAGCCGCAGCACTGTCATGGGCCCAGGCGGGGGGCTCACCTCGTGGTCGTGGTGCCGCAGCCCTAGGCGGATGGAGCGGCTGGCCCGGGACAGCACGGCCGTCATCGCGTACAGGTTGATGAGCACGTTGGCGACTCGCTTCAAGACCAGCTGCTCCTCCACGATGGTCTGGGAACGCAGGCGGGGGAGACGTGGCCCTTGGGACCCCTGCCCCACAGTCCTCAGCAGGGCCCACCTCTGCGCCTCACTCTACACCCCAAGTGTGGGCGGAGACATGTCCCAGAGGCTGGCTGAAGCCAGAGGCCGGAGCTCCACACTCCAGCCACGGCAGCCACAGGGCCAACGTGGGGCTGCCCCTCCTGGCCTCAGGGGGCCTCTCGCCAACTGGAAGGTGCCCCCGGCAGGGTTCCTCCACGCCCACCTCTGGCGAGCGGAGTGGCCCACAGGGCAGGTAGCCACGCCAGCCCCGCTCTGCACCCCAGCCCTCCAAGGTGACCAGGCTTGGTCCCTGAGGTGGACACCCGCTGGAGTGCTGGCTCTGATGCTCGCCTGCCAGCCTCCCAGCCCCAGGCACCTTGCCGAAGCGCAGCAGCAGGTTCTCCACAGAGCGGCCAAAGTAGTACACGTTTTCCTCGAGCTTCTGGGCACCGTCCTGCCAGGCCAGGGGAGGGCTCAGCTTGGCACTGCCTCAGGGTGCTCAGGCCCTCCCACCACCGCGACAGTGCAAACAGGGCCACCTGGCGTCCCGTGGACCGGCTGGTCCTCCCCAGTGCCCCGGCCACACTCCTTCGGGGACGGACATACCGACGGGGGGCTGGCTCGCCGCTGGGCCCACTCACCGCAAGGCTAGGGTGCACAACTCCAAGCTTCCCAGTCAGTCCCAGGTCCACGGTGCGGCCCAGGGAGTCCCAAAGCCTCTGGCCGACGGTCTCCATGATGGTGGTCACGTTGCCCTGTTTGAGCTCCCTGCAGAGAGCACAGGCTCTGCGAGCTGGGCCCCCGAGACCAGCTCCTGTTGCCCCCGGCTTCAGGGCACCCATGGCGGCTCCAGATTACGTCCCGGCCTTGCCCCTCCCCTGGCCCGCCTGTCGGGAGCAGCCAGAGATGCCAGGGTGACTGTCTGAGGGTTACCTCATCGCTCCAGTTGTAAAAGCCATGGGGGTGGACGACGGTGACCTCAGGGCAGGACCCTGGCAGCTTCCTGGGCAGCTGTCCCCCAACCTCCCCCCCCACCCCCGCAGCCCAGGAGTGAGCTGAGCCCCACCAGGCTGTACCCCCATCCTGGGAAGGGGCAGTCCCCTCCTCCAGCTGCTCTAGCACAGGCATCTGCTGGGCAGGGGGTCCCGGGGTGCAGATGGTGGACGCAGCACCTACTTGATCCTTGCAGTCAGAATGCGGCCGGCGTGCTGCAGGCCTGTCAGGGCGATGTACATGCGGAGGATCTCGTTGGTTCCCTGGGGCCGACATTATCCAGGTCAGCGGCCATTCCCAGGGGCCAGCTAGGCCATGCTGCTGCCTGCTAACCCTCTGGAAGCAGCTGGGAGCAGCACCACCACAGGGGCCCGGGTGACAGGCAGGCTCCTGCCCCCAGGGGCCCTGCCCCACTCCATGACTGTGGCCCCCCAGGGGCCCTGCCCCACGCACGACCACCCTGCAGGAGTCACACCTTTCCCCGACTCTGTTTCTTTAAGGGAGAGGCAGCTTGCCCCGGGTGGCAAAGGATGCTTGACCCAGGACACAGCAAGCGGTCAGCGGCCACTCTGGTCCAGGCCCGGCTCCTCTGGGAAGAAGCTGGCTGTTCCCGGGCAGCGGGTGTCAACGCCCACAGGGCCCCGCCCCCAGCAACCTGAGTCGTGGGTCCTCGGGAAGGCAGACTGGGCGGCGGCTTGCCCATCAGCTTGGTGGCACGTGGGTCAGAGGGGCAGGGCTGGACTGAGGCCACACCGCCGGGCTGTCCCCAGCAGAGGCTCCTTTGGGAGAGGAGGCAGGCGCAAGGCAGCCTCCTTGCTGACCCGAGCCCATCCCGGGCAGTGTGGGCTTCACGCTGAGGGCCCTGCACTCCCACTGACCACCCTGCCAGCCATGGAGGACCGACACGTCCAGGCAGGGGAGGGGCCTCGGGAGAGCAGTCCTGGGCAGCCTGTGAGCTCACGGCGGCAAATTCCCTGGGCGTGCCCTCGGGGGGACCCGGGGAGGTGCAGACCCCCCAGCCCTCTGCAGAGGGGCGTGCAGGCAGGTGGGAAGGGCCTGCGGGCTCACCTCAAAGATGAGCAGGGCACGGCTGTCGCGCAGGAGGCGCTCGCACGGGTGGTCCCTGGCGTAGCCTGAGCCGTCGAGGACCTGAAGCGCCTCGCTCACGCACATCCAGGCGCCCTCGGAGCTGAACACCTGCCGCGGACGCGGGCCACGGTCAGCACAGGCCGCCGGCGGAGCCGCCTGGGGAGGCCTAGGCGGAGAGCTGCGCTTCGGGACAGGGCCACCCCAGCCCGGGGAGGGGCCCCGCCTCTCATCTCACTGGTGGACCCGAGCTGACTTCTTCTGCCACCCAAGACAAAAACACCGGACACGCTGGTATCTGCCTTGGCCAAATACTCATGAAAGGCAGTTTTGATACCGAAACGTAGAAAGGCCATAAGCTAGAACAAGGCAGGCCTTCCCAAGGCACCCCCGCCGCTCTTTCTGGTGGGTGGGGAGTTATACTTTTCTCCTTTCACCGTGATCAGCAGTCAGCTGGTGACAGCCTGGCACAAAGCCCACCGGGAGACCAGCGGGGGCTCTGTGCCTCTGCCGCTCTGCTCCCAGCGGCGTCCCGGGGCGGCTGGCATGGGTGCCTCGTCAACGCGCAGGCAGCGGCTGACTGACGGGGAGGATGGCCCGACTGCTGTGCAGTACCTTCACCATGGCGGCCTCGATGGAGCAGTCGGGGAAGCCAGGTGCGTCCAGCATCGCCGCCGTGAGGTAGGCCATGCTTTCTATCACATAGGCCTTCTGCGCCATCAGGGCAAACTTCTCCTGGAGTGTTCAAAAGAACAGTCAAGACCTGCTGTGCAGAGACCCAGGCCTGCCAAGCTGCAGAGCGAGCCCGAGACCAGGAGTGCCAAGCCGGGGGCAAGCTCGTCTTCGCCCCAAATTCCCGCTGGGAGGGCAGGCTCTCAGTGCCCGCGTGGGGGACTGCCCGCCCAGCCCTCGTCCCTCCGCACCTGAATCAGGCCGAACTCACTGAGGCTCCTGTTGAACTGTTTCCTTGTGCAGGCGTACTCAGCGGTCATTCCTGAACGAGAGTGGAGTCATCTAAACGATTTCCCGCCGTCCTAAAATGCTTTCCTAAGTCATCACCCACGCGCACTCAGACGGGAACCGAGAGAGGAGGGTCCCCTGAGACCGAACACCCTGGATGTCACAGTCCCGCCTTCCGGCGTCTCCGGGGAGCGGTGCCCGTCCCCTCTGAGCAGTGCCCAGGGTAGGGGACGGAGGGGCGCTAGGCCGGAGCAACGCACAGGGGCTCACACCCGGGAGGGCAGCCCGTGGCCTGGGTGTGCTTCGGGGTCCCAGGCCGGCCCTGAAGGCACAGAGCACCCACAGCTTCCGGATCCCAGGGGCTCCCAGATGGGCTGCCACGCTCCCGGATCCCAGGGGCTCCATGGCCTCTGAGCGTGAGAGTGAAGCTCTCGCCCTGAGAAACTTTCCAGACAAGGCAGCAGAGTCCAAACGGGCTCAGGGCCGTGGTGGCAGCTCAGCTCAGGGAGATGGGCCCCGAGCATGCAGGCTGACGGGGGCAAGGCCACAGGCAAATTGCTGCCCCCTGGGAGCCTGGGTCTCCTCTTCCGTAAACCAGCCCTGCCCTGAGCTCCAAGGCACCCCCACCGAGCGCCCTGCCACGAGTGGCCCCTGGCATGCCTGCACCTCAGCCACTTCCCTCCAACAAAGCAAAGCCAGCAGAGATGTCTCATGCTCCCCAGATTCTGGTGGGCAAAGGGAAGGAGGTCTGGGTTTCAGGAACCATCCAGAGGCCGGGAGACCAGGGTCCCCAACCTGACCTCACTCCCCCCCACCCCTGCCGTAAGACAGCTGTGGAGCACCCCCCCACCGTGCGGACCCCGTGGAGCACCCCCCGCACCGTGCGGACCCCGT
>NW_024070193.1:1702264-1737734 GCF_014754425.2 Oryx dammah
CCCGTGGAGCACCCCCCGCACCGTGCGGACCCCGTGGAGCACCCCCCCCACCGTGCGGACCCCGTGGAGCACCATGGCCAGACCTGCGGGTGCCCAGCTCGCATTCGCTCGTTCGCTCAGCAGCCCTCACCTCCCCCAGAACGTGCCACCCCATCCCATGTGTGCTGAGACCTAAACCCTGGCCCCGCAGGCCTGCCTCCGTGCACCCTTCCTTCTGGATCAAGCCCGGACCCCAGGCTTGAACGGGACGGGCTCTCAGGGGCCGGCTCAGCAGCGGCCTGCCCTGCCACCCGGGGGCACGGGGAGCCCGGGCAGGGCCAGGTGTCCCCACTCACCCACCGATCAGCTTCTTGAGCATCCCGGCCACCATGCTGCCCATGCTGAAGCGCCCGCTGTTGAGGATGTTCACGGCCACCTGCAGGGAGAGGGGTCCAGTGCGGGTCAGCCCGGGGGCCTGGTTGGGGAGCCTGAGGGCCCTGGGGGCGCAGCACGCGAGAGCCTTGTGCACTTTGGCCAGAGGCTTTCTTGACCACAGGAGTGCTCGGAGGAGACAAGCGCCCTGGGCTGGGAAGCACAGTCCCCACCCCTCAAGACCAGGCCGTCATCACTGCGATGCTCACGGCCATCCATGCAGTCAGCCCAGAAAGGAAGGGGATGCCCTCCGTGCCTTGAGGCAAAGGGAGCCGGGGCTGAGACGAGCTGGGCGTCTGCCTCCAGCACCTCACGTTCCTGGCGCGCCTCAGCGTCAGGGCCCCTTTAAGGGGTGAAGAGCCTGAGGTTCTGAGTGGTGAGCCCCTGGCAGTGCCAGCCCCTGCCTGGCGTGCATGGGGCCCACCCTTTCACCACGGACGTGCTCCCTGCCTCCAGTTCCCACGGTGACCTCCGTCCTCTTCTGACCCCAACTCCCGACCTACAGCGGGGGGCGAGCAGACACACTGCTACCCAGGCACCAGATGCTGGGTCCGGGGAGGCACCCCCTGCAGGCCCCAAGGGGCACAGACACCGCAGCCCCGGGCAGCAGGCCGCGCATGGTGGGCTGGGGACTAAAGGAGAGCACAGTCCAGTGGGGAGTGTCGGGAAGTGGGGAGGAGGGCGCCCAGACACCTGGTGGACGCCGGCATGAAGCCCCAAGAGGGCCTGGGGCCTGCTCGCCTCTCTCAAGGCTGGGGGGCCCAGGCAGAGGCCTGGAGGCGGGGGTGGCAGTGCGTGACATGCCTTCGTGCAGACTGCTCACCTAGGTGACTCAGATTAAGCAAACGTGCCTCTGAATTTGAATGTATGATTAATTGCTCAATACACTGAGTGGAGACTCTTTCAACACAGATCCTAAAGGGCCGGGGGGGCTGGAAGCATCTGCTCCAGCCACTGGGCAACAGACTGGGTCCTGGCAGGTGAGTCCACAGCAGCTGGCCGCGGGGCGGGCAGCCCGGCTAAGTCCCAGTGCAGTGACATGCAGGCCCTGGGCCCCTGAGCCATGACGTCAGCCGTCCTGTGTCTCGGGACGCGGGACCACGAGGGAAGCGACTCCCCACCTGGGGTCCTGGGATCTTCCCGCTGGGCTCCTGGAGGCCAGTTCACGGCCCCTTTGCGGTTTACCCTGAACTTCACTTACGACAACAGGAGGTGAAGGCTGGACGCCAGCCTTCGCCTCCTGGGGGATGATGGAAGCCTGGAGGGCTTGCCCGACCTGAAGGGGGTCCTGGGCCCAGGCATCCCTCTCTCCCGACCTGGATCCTGCCACCTTGTCACCTTCCCACGGCGGGGCTGGCTCGTCTACAGCCCTGCTCCAGATCCCAGACACGCCGTTCCTGCAGCACCCCGCCCCACAGGCCGGCCGCCTCTGCTCCCCCAGGAACTTCCTGCCCGACTGCACGCCGGCCTTCGCTCCCCGGGCCTGTGGTCATCCCACTCTCCATCTCTGGAATCACCCCCAGTGCTTCGTGCTTTACAGTGTTGAGGCTGACTGGTGGACAACTCCACTCCTCACAAAGGAGGGCTTTAGAAATCTATCTCCTTGTGCGTGTTAAAACCATCACTTTTCACCTAACACATTAAATCCTTTAAATGCTGCGCTGAGAAGGGCTGGGCAGAGACCTCATGGCAGCTCAACTGTCCAGCAGGCCACATGGCAACATAGCCCAAGAACCTCAAACGCTCAGGCCCCGACCTGGGGGACTCGGCGTCAAGCTCAGGAGGCGATGGGACAAGTGTGCAAGACACGTGCAAAGACACAGGCCGCACAGTGCGGTGCCACGTAGGGAGGGCGGGAGACCGCGGAGGCCTGGGGCCGGCGCTGATCTCAGCACACGTGCAGCTCGCAACCTCAGGAAGCCACACTCCCTCACGAGTGAAGACTACAGGGCTTGCTGGTGAGCGAGAAATGCCGCCATCATCTCTTACACGCGCACAAGTATTTCAGCGCTGTGAACTCAGGAATGTCAACAGTGGACGGCGTCTCCGGGACGGCCTTCAGGGAGCCCGGGCCCTCCCCGCATGGCAGCCGCATAGGACGCCCCCTGTACCGCCCTCCCCCACTCTGCTCCGCTCCCCAGGTGCCGAGGCCTGGCTGGCGCCCTCAGGTGAGTCTCTTAATATCCGTAAGGCCAGGGAAGTCCTGCTTTGACCCCTATGCACAGGCCAGGTGGCAGCAGCTTCCCCCAGGGTGAAGACACTTTACCCCAGGCCAGACTGAAAACTTACAACAGGATGAGCGTACAAGCTGGCAAGATGTGGAAAACCTGGGGCCCTCAGGTCCAGGCGCTGCTGGTGGGAATGTGAGACGGCAGCCACCGTGGAGGAGCCTGGTGGGCCCTCAGAGCGCTCAGCGTGCAGTCAGCCTGCGACCCTGCGCTCCTCTAGCCATGCCCCCAGTGGGACGGCAAGCAGTGTTCCCACACAAACGCACGTGAGCGTTCACGGCAGTGCGACTCAAATGGCTTGAAAACGAGCCAACCCAGGCGTCCCCAGCTGATGACAGGGGAGCACAATGTGGTCTGTTCACCCGGCACCTCTGGGGCTCGGCTACAGAGCGTGAGAGAAGCCCAACGCGGATCGCCCGACGCGGACCGCACGCCACGGAACACCCCAGCAGGCAGGTCCACAGCAGCAGACGCCAGAGCCATGGCGGCCGGGGCTGGCACGGGGAGGGGAAGGCATGGTGCTGCTTTCTGGGGTGACGGCAACGTCCTGAAGTCAGACACAGAGTGGGGCGCTGAGCCCAGTGACCGTCCTGAAAACTACCACAGCGAGCATGTGGGAGGCAGCAAATTCTGCCGCGTGAATTACCCGTCAATGAAAAAACGATACAATTTAACTCCCAGAGAAAAAGAATCAGGGTGCGCACTTGGGACCCCGCCCTGTGCACCCTGCGCTCCACAGGCTGCCCTCCCAGACCTGCAGGCGGGAACCCGGCCTGCCACAGGCAGACGAGGCCTCTAGCCGGGCGGGGGACATCCGGAGCCCGGTTCTCTCCGCTCCGCGGGCCCGGGCAGCAGGCAACGCACCTTAAAGCCGCCTCCGACTTCTCCGAGGACGTTCTCCACCGGCACCCTGGTGTTCTCAAAGTGGACCTCGCAGGCTGCAACACGATGGCCAGGGGCTCAGCTGTGGCCCCAGCGCTCGGCCCCTGGCCTGCATGCAGGCCACGTGGCTTGCTCACTCGCTCAGAGCCCCCGTGGCCTGAGCCGAGGCAGCTGAGAGGCTGAGCCCCTTGGCCTCTGAGGGACCCGTGAGGACCATGTGGCCGCTCTGGCCAGGCCAAGGGTCATGTCCAAGACGCTGGCCTCAAGTGAACTGAGCGTGCACTGGGCTGCAGGCGGGCTTGGGCGGGGAGGAGGGAGCGAAGGAGGAGGGGGCCCTGGGGGGAAGACGGGGGTCTGAGGTACTGAGCCCCGTGACCAGGACCCCTCCGGCCCGGCCTCCCCAGAGGCTGGGCGTCCCGCCGGGCAGCGGGCACCTCACCTGGGAGTCATCACTGCCCTCCTCTCTCAGTTTCTCTCACATACACACACGTGTATGCACACACATCTCCTGCCACACACATTCACACGTGCACACACGTGCATGGGCCGCACACACTCGCACACGCACACAGCGCCACTCACTGTTGGAGCCTCGGATGCCCATCTTATCCTCGGGTTTCCCGTTGGTGACGCCACCAAAGTCTCTCTCTACTATGAATGCTGTGATCTTGTCCTTCACTGAGCCGTCGGAATCAACGACCTCCGTTTTCGCAAACACAGTAAAGATGTTGGCCAGTCCTCCATTGGTGATCCAGACCTGAGGAAAGAAAGCAGAAGGACTCCAGAGAAAGCAAACGACTCCAGGCCACCTGTCGGTGCCGGCCGCCCATCACAGCGCAAGACAGCAGAGTGAGGCTTTCCCTGGAGGGGCGTGTGTGTCCGGGTCTCTGTGTGAGTGTGTGTGTCTGGGTCGGGTGTGTGTGTGTGTGTGGCAGTTCCGGTTCTAGCACAGGGGGGAGGAAGTAAAAGGAGACGGTGGGGAAGGGGAGAGACTCCTCGATAAATGGCTCTGCATAGCACTTACTTGGATTTTGATTCAAGCAATTTGTTTGGGGGGAAGAAAAAAACACCGAACAGGTATGAGACAATCAGGAAAACATGGGTGCTAAGGAGACGGTACGCAGTCGTCGTGCTCCGCTGCCTCAGTCCTGTCTGGCTCCCTGTGGCGCCCGCCAGGCTCCTCCGTCCGTGGCGTTCTCCAGGCGACGACACCGGAGTGGAGTGCCCTGCCCTCCTCCGGGGGATATGCCCCCACCAGGGGCTGAACGCGCGTTTCCTGTGGCCCCTGCACCGTAGGCAGACTCTCTACCACTGAGCCACCGGGCAGCCCAGAAGCCATCATCACGCGTTCCGTGTCCAGCGGTGCTATGACCACCCCGCAGACTCGCACCCAGCCCGCCCCGGCCACTACCCAGAGCTGCGGCACAACAGAGGCGGCGACGAAGGTAGGAGGCGGCTGTGGGCATTCCCAGCAGTACACGCGTGTGTGCTTCAAATTCCGTGTAATGGAGAAAATTAAAAGACAGACACACGAGTGCAGCTCAACGAGGTCGGTGGCACTCCAGAAGCCCGCAGACTCTGAGGCCGGGACGCCAGGGTACCTATTGTGCTGCGAGGCTGACGAGACAGGGGTGGGTCAGGGAGCCTCTCTGAGCCCACTTCCTCTTCCAACAAAGGAAGACAGTCAAGGGGTGGTGTGTCCAACCTGACCACCCCTGCAGCTTGGGGAGTGGCCAGTGAGCGCGCTGAAGGTCCAGCCACGAAGGCCACACGGCCGTACCTTGGAGCCGTTGAGGACGTAGTGCCTCTTATCTGCACTTAGCGTGGCCCTGGTCCGGATGGAGGCGGGATCGCTCCCACTGCGGGGACAGACACAGGTGGTTGGGAACAGACAAGCATCCTCAGGGCCCCCAGAGGAAGTTTCAGAGTGGAACAGAGGAGCTGACAAGCTCTTAAAGGGCCAGGTAATAAATGCATTCAGCTTTGCAGGCTCAGACAATGTGTACACAAACAGGTACATTCCAATAAAAGTTCATTTACAAAAACAGGTGGCAAGGTGGGTTTGGCCAATCCCACTTTTATCATCTCAGGTGAAACTGTGTCCGTGAGGACATTTGGGAGGCCTAAGCAGAGAGAGGCAGATTCACACGGTGCCAAGTTCTGAGATCGGCGGATTCACACGGTGCCAAGCTCTGAGATCGGCCTGCCGTCAGAAGCCCTGAGTCCACAGCAGCTGAGACTCTGGGCTGATGACTCCATCTTGCTGAACCTCAGTCCACAGCCTGGACAGTGCGCATGACTCCACCCACCTCTCACAGTCTGAAAGTCGCTGTGACTGTGACGCCTGAATGCTTTTTTTATATAAGGAGGGTGGCTGTTTAATCACTAAGTTGTGTCCGACTCTATTGGGACCCCGCGGACTGTAGCCGCCAAGCTCCTCTGTGCATGGGATTCTCCAGGCAAGAACACTGGAGTGGGTTGCCGTTTCCTTCTCCAGGGGATCATCCCGACCCAGGGATGGAACTTGGGGCTCCCGCATTGGCAAGTGGGCTCTTTAGTTAGCACTGAGGCTCCAGGAAAGCTGATAAAGAGGGTTGCAAAGCATAAAACAGTTACAGAACAGGAGCTGACGAGCCTGTTCTCGTCTGTCAGGGTCACCAGGGAGGAGAAGGGAGGTGAAGATGAGAGCAGGAAGCCAGACAGGCAGAGAGGCTGCGGGGGGCGTGGGGCTGACCTGGCTGGCTCCGTCAGGCAGAAGGCGGCCATGTGCTCCCCGGACGCCAGCCTGGGCAGGTACCTGGCCTTCTGCTCCTTGCTGCCGGCCAAGATGATGCCCTGCGACACACACGGCTTGTTCAGCGGCAGCGAGAGGAGCGGGCACCATGGGCTCACAGAACATGCTCCCTTCACACAAGGGGGCTGCCCGGAGCTGGCAGCCCCCAAAATAAATGGGGAGCTGCTGGGCGGTCAAGGAGCCCCCACACGGGGACAGGCTGGGCGGCCCACCACAGCTTTGGGGCGGGACTCGGGCTCCCTGGCAGCTTCTCCACTGCCCAGCTGGGTGGCTGGAGCCCCAGCCGGCCTGGGGGCACTCCACCCCCGCGGTTCCTGTGCTGAGCAAAACCACCCAAGGACTGAGCTGTGGGCCGGGGGCCTGCCCTGAGATGCTCCAAGTCCAGTGGAGGACAGGCACCAACCGCAGGGTGGACACGCCCAGACCCCAAGGGAGCAAACCAGGCGAGGGGAGGGATCAGTTCCCGCCCACGGCGCAGGCAGCCTCCACGGAGGCTCTGACTCTGACTGGGGCCTGGAGGGAAGGGGCGGGGCAATGGGGAGGAGGCGGTTTCCAAAGGAGCCAGCTGCCCCGTCCCCCCACGCGCCCCACTAACCCACACCCTGACCTTGAGGCCGATGGCCTGGTGAGCTGCCAGAGTCACAGCGACGGAGGCGTCCAGGCCGATGACCTCCCCCAGCCGCGCGTACATGGTGTTGGAGAGGCCCAGGCCACCTAGGGCAGGAACAGAACAGCCTCGCTTACTCTCCAGCCCCAGATGCCCCCCAGAAAAGGCTCCGTGAAGGACAGCCCGCTCACCATTTTATAAGGAACACAACACAGACAGCTACAAAGGAAACAAGTAACCCGCTACCTTCTCAGTCAGCGTCTCTCTGACTACGCCCTTCCAGACCTTTTCCAGCTTTATAACAAGTGTATGCAGATGCGTGCTTCAATATGAAAGCAAAGTCCTTACAGACAGAAAGTCACTTGAAATGCTGTGAACGCCTGTCACAGATCCCGGGCTCTGTGGGCGTGAACCGTGCTCCGCGCCCACCCCCGGGACCTCGCGGCGTCTGGGTAGGTCTCTGCGCCCGCGGCCGCTGCTGCGGGGGCCGGTGTGCCCCGGGCCCTGCGGGGTGCTGAGCTGCATCCGTGGCCTCTGCCCACAAGACGCCCATGGTCCCCCCTCTGCCCCACAGGCCTGACCATAAAACATGTCTCCCAGTGTTGCCAGACGCCCCCTGGGAGGCACAGCACCGTTTAGGAGCAAAAGGACAAGCGCAGTAAGAAAACAGAAACCCCACCGAACGTGCGTTTCCGCGTTTCATCTTCACCTTCCAGGGGTGGCAGGGTGGCCTCAAGTGCATCTGGCAAACAAAGCAGGGGGCGGAGGGGGCTCCGGGCCCCGCACAGCCCAGGGCAGGGCGCCTTCAGGACGCCCTCTCCTCCGCAGCACAGGGAGGGCCGGGCCCCCGCAGGGGCACAGTGTCCCCCAGCTCAGGGAGCCCAGGGAAGCCAGCACCCTGCCGCAGTGCCCACCCCACCTGTCAATCAAGACACTTTGTTCGTACTTGGTTCATATACCAATGTCTGTTTTGCTTCTTAAAAAAAAAAAAGCGACACTTTTCTTCAAGAAAGTGAAAGTTGCTCACTCGTGTCCAACTCTTTTGCAACCCCATGAACTATATACAGTCCATGGAATTCCCCAAGCCAGAATACTGGAGTGGGTGGCCTTTCTCTTCTCCAGGGGATCTTCCCAAACCTGGGATCGAACCCAGGTCTCCTGAATTGTGGGCGGATTCTTTCCCAGCTGAGCCACAAGGGAAGGCCAAGAATACTGGAGCGGATAGTCTACCCCTTCTCCAGCGGACCTTCCCGACCCAAGAATCGAACCCAGGTCTCTCGCATTGCAGATGGATTCTCTACCAGCTGAGCACTGAGGAAAGCCTTCTTCAAGAAGACATCAGTGAAATCATGGGCGGGGGACACAGAGCGGGAACAGGCGACAGGTGGGTGAGACCGCGGGGGGCTGAGGGCAGGGAGAACTGGGCGCAGAGAGCTCCAACCAGACTTCAGAACGCTTCACACCGGGGACATTTCTGAAAATTATTTGGGGGGTGGACATAAGGTTGTAGTTGCCTTAATTTCCTAAGGAAGAGTTAAAAAAAAATAAGAAAATGAAATAGTTCCAAATGTCACCATTTTATGATCTCATGAAAGAGCATTTTCACATTCAAGAGGAGCTCATAAAGCAGAGTAAGGGATGGAGCTGTGCGGTCACGCACACACGCACGCACGCACACACGCACACATGCCTGCTGGCATAAAAGAGGTACAAAAAGACGTATTCAAGTTTCACACAAACTTGTGTGGAGGAAACAATGACTTCTCCTGAATCAGGAAGTGCTTTCTTTAAGACCCTGGGGGAAGCAGACACCATCACCAAGCCAGCTGAGTCTGGCAGCTCTCCTCCACACACTTCCTTTCCGCAGCTGACAACAGGCCAACCACTGCGCTCGGGCTCATCCTCCTGCTCTGTTCTAATACTGGACGCGGCCCCCGCCTTGCGCAGACACTTCCCCGGGGCCTGGGACCCCGCCGGGCCTGGAGGCCTGGGGAGAGCGCAGGGCCCTGCCCGCAGGCGCGCCCGAGGATCGGCTGCGTCCCGCCAGCAACGCAGTAGCTGCAGAGATGAGGTCATTTCCTCCATAGACCGTACCTTCTTTTATTACTGTCATTTGGAAATGTGGGAGGAGGTACTCAATGGGAGACGAGTAGGAGATACCCTCTAACAGCTTACAGCACGGCTGCAGACACACACAAGCAGAGATCCCCGACGGAGACATGCCTCGAGACACCGCGGCACAGCACTCTGTCCTAGAACCTCAGGCTCTGCCTCAGACTGCAGCCGCTCCAGCCTGGGTCCCCACCCTGCACTACGAGGTGGGGGGTTGGTGGGGGGAGCGGACTGCACTTTCGCCCTGGAGCTAAACCAGCGTCTGGGCCTCGCTGTGCAAGCTGACCCCTGTTGAGGCCTGATAGAGGCCATGACTAAAATAGGCTGGAGCAAACATTCCAGAAACAGCTGAGACACTGCCCGGGTGGGATCAAAATTTATTACCCCTGACAGGAGGACTCAGCCTGTCAGCATGCTCCCAGTAGCCTGGTCTGTGCCAATCGGGACGAAGATAGATATCTCCTAAGAAAGCCCGTGCGCGTGAAAATGTAGCCAATTGATAGATGCAAAGAAACCCTTGTAACCCATCCAACCTTGCCAATTCCCTGTCTTTGTCCTAAACTTATAAATACTACTGTAATATAGGGCTCGGGGCTCTGGCTTTATTCCACTGTGTTGGATGCAGCCAGGGTCCTGGCTCGAGCTAGCAATAAATTCCCTTTTTGCGTTTGCATTGCTGTGGATGTCTTGTTCTCTCAGTTCTGGGGATTGGGACCTTGGGCAAAACACCCCCTGGCATGGACACCGTGCTCACAGCCACAGACGTGCCCGGCTCTCGGCCCCAGCAGCTCTCCGACCCAAACCCGCGGCCCCGAGCTGACGAAGCTGGAGGCTGCCCCCAGCCAGGGCTCAGGGGAGGGCTCAGAGAGCGGGGGGCCATGCTCAAAGGAAAGGATCCCGAGAGTGCACACTGGGCCGGGTCTGGGCCGGTGCCCACACGGGATTGTGTTCCGTCCCTCTGAAACATTCAGACACAGAGCACTGATGGCCTGGGGCCGCACTGCGCTGCCGTCAGCCTGCCCAGGGGCGAGACCCTCCCCTCCTCCCCAGTGGAGCCCGGAGAGCAGACACCTTGCAGGTCCTTCCTCACCCCCCGCCACACCCCCAAGGGCGGGGTAGGGGGAGAAGCACAGAATTCACCAGCTTTTCCTGCCAAAGAGCCCCTTTACCAGGCTGCACACTCACCAGCCAGCCCCCTGAATTTAGCCGACACAGGGGAGATTGATTAATTTCAGCATTTTTGCAGACCAACCTTGGACTTAATGCGTTTTCAAAGGCCACCTTTCCAGAAGAGAACTGTTTCATGGACAAATACAGAGGGCTTTGTTGAAAGCTGAACCAGGTGGGTGGTGGTTCCTTTTACTCACCATATTCTTCTGGGACTTGCATTCCAAAAAGCCCCAGGGACTTCAGTTTCTCTAAAGTTTCATCTGGGATTTTTCCCTCCTGGTCAATTTTTCGAGAGTCCACTGCCAAGAGGAAATATTTTGATTAAACAACATATAACCCACATTTATACAAACAGAAATAAACAGAACAATTGTATTTTACACATGTTAATAGTGAAGAGGAACTAAAAAGCCTCTTGATGAAAGTGAAAGAGGAGAGTGAAAAAGTTGGCTTAAAGCTCAACATTCAGAAAACGAAGATCATGGCATCTGGTCCCATCACTTCATGGGAAATAGATGGGGAAACAGTGGAAACTGTCAGACTTTATTTTGGGGGGCTCCAAGATCACTGCAGATGGTGACTGCAGCCATGAAATTAAAAGACGCTTACTCCTCGGAAGAAAAGTTATGACCAACCTAGATAGCATATTGAAAAGCAGAGACATTACTTTGCCACCTAAGGTCCATCTAGTCAAGGCTATGGTTTTTCCTGTGGTCATGTATGGATGTGAGAGTTGGACTGTGAAGAAGGCTGAGCACTGAAGAATTGATGCTTTTGAACTGTGGTGTTGGAGAAGACTCTTGAGAGTCCCTTGGACTGCAAGGAGATCCAACCAGTCCATTCTGAAGGAGATCAGCCCTGGGATTTCTTTGGAGGGAATGATGCTAAAGCTGAAACTCCAGTACTTTGCCCACCTCATGCGGAGTTGACTCATTGGAAAAGACTCTAATGCTGGGAGGGATTGGGGGCAGGAGGAGAAGGGGACGATAGAGGATGAGACGGCTAGATGGCATCACGGACTCGATGGACATGAGTCTGAGTGAACTCCAGGAGATGGTGATGGACAGGGAGGCCTGGCGTGCTGCGATTCATGGGGTCGCAAAGAGTCAGACACGACTGAGCGACTGAACTGAACTGAACTGAATATTGTATATTACAACACCAGCAACAGAAACTTCAAAACTGGAAACTGTCTAACCAAGGTCACTTCTGTTTGATTGTACCTCATTAGCCTAGCAAGAACTGCACTTTAAAGGACTTCCAATATGCACAATGATTCCCTGCATAAAACTGCAGCAAACTGAAATTTGTAAGACCTAAACTTTTCTGCCATCTACCTAAAAAGAATTCAGAGTAATGCTAGCAAAGATGATCCGAGAACTCGGGAAAAGAATGGAGGCATAAATGCATGGAGAAAACACAAGCGATGTTTAAGGACCTAGAAAGACTGCAGGACAAATGAACCCTGATGGAGGCAAAAAATACACCGCAAGGCTGGATAAACAGGAAAACCGGGGCAGAAGAACGAACAGGCAGGCTGGAAGACAGGCCGGAAGGGGAGGAGCAGAAAAAAAAGAGAGAGGGGCGTGGCAGGATATACTTAAAGTGAGAAAAGGAAAAAAACCTACAACCAAGATGATGGTTCCTAGCAAGGCTCTCATTCAGATTTGACAGAGAAATCAAAAGCTTTACAGATAAGCAAAAGCTAGGAGAATTCAGCCGGAGAAGGCACTGGGACCCCATTCCAGTACTCCTGCCGGAAAATCCCATGGATGGAGGAGCCTGGTGGGCTGCAGTCCATGGGGTCGCGAAGAGTCGGACACGACTGAGTGACTTCACTTTCACTTTTCACTTTCATGCACTGGAGAAGGAAATGGCAGCCCACTCCAGTGTTCTTGCCTGGAGAATCCCAGGGACAGAGGAGCCTGGTGGGCTGCTGTCTACGGGGTCGCACAGAGTCGGACACGACTGAAGCGACTCAGCAGCAGCAGCAGCAGAACTCAGCACCACCAAACCAGCCTTATGACAAATGCTAAAGGAACTTCTCTAGGCAGGAAACAAGAAAAAGACCCACAGAAACACATCCGAAACCAGTAAGGCAATGGTAACAGGGACATACAGACGGATGATCACACTGAATGTCAATGAATTAAATGCTCTAACCGAAAGACACAGACGGGCTGAACGGATTAACCAACAAGACCCAATGTATGCTGTCTACAAGAGGCTCCCCTCACACACATATAGACTTTGAAAGTAAGGGGCTGGAAGAAGGTATTCCATGCAAATAGAAATCAAAAGAAAGCTGCAGTAGCAATACTCATACCAGATAAAATACATTTTAAAATAAAGACGTGGCAGGAGGCAAGGAAGGACAGTGCACAATGACCAAGGGCTCAATCCGAGAAGGTGTCTCAATTGCAAACGTTTATACACCCAACACAGGAGCACCTCGGCACAGAAGGCAAACGCTGCCGCCGTCACAGGGCAACCAGCAGTAGCGCGCTATTCCTGGGGGACTGCAGGTATTTATGAATGCTTTGACACTCGCTGGCGGTGAAATCTTTTGTTGCTACTTTGACTAAGTGAATAGCTATTATTTCACGATGAATAGGAGCCTGTACCAGACTGGAACTTTCTCTATTAAGAGAACAAAGTTTTCTTAGAATGTAGCTTTTGATAACAGACTGTGAACTTCTTTGGCTTTAAGTGATCTGTATTTACCTTTGAAGCCTTTTGTTACTTTGGTAAAATAACTACTATTTCACTGTGATCTATGGCGATTATGGTACATGTAGGTAAAGCTCATTCTGCTTTTTAAAACATTAACCCCTTATTGTCAGACTGTTGCTGTCTTGATGCCCTTAAAACACAATAGTCTACTCCTAAACCAGCTAATTTAACATGAATAAACAATGACTGTAAATCAAACAGTCAGGGCCATGGGAAACCCAGGACAGCCACTTGGCCTTTGCTGGTTCCCTGACAAACCATTTTTTTTTTTTTTAAATGGGAGAAAGCCTTCCTCAGTTGCAGGGTTAATGCCCTTACAATGGAAAAAGAAAAAGGTTAGAAATGTGTCTTCCGCTTGGAGTATACTTTCTACAACCTCCAGTGCTCAAGGCACTTAACTGGACAAACCGTTCAAGCCCTCACAGAGACTTCACAAATCTCTCAAAGCCATCAATGTCACTGTCATTTCAATCATCAGGCAAAAAACAGAGCGGGTTAATTACATGGGATGGTTACAGTTTTCATGAGTTTTTGTCTGACACATTGTTGCTGTTCGGTCGCGTCCGACTCTTTGCGACCCCAGGAATCGCAGCCCGCCAGGCTTTCCCTGTCCATCACCCACTCTCAGAGCTTGCTCAAACTCACGTCCATTGAGTTGGCCTCCCGCCTTCAATCTTTGCCAGCATCAGGGTCTGACATACTACTGGCTTATAATCTTTGTTTTCAGATACAAAGAAGCTCTTCTCTTCAAGCTACTTATGGTTTAAAACAATTTGGTAATTTACACCTGTGAGGAAAAGTAAAACATTTTTCTCTCTTCCTGTCTCTACAGAAATTAGATACACTTATAAGGTAAATAAAGGACTGTCTACAGAAATCTCAAAGCACTCTGGAGGCCTCTAGAGAGACACCCAGACAGTGTCTGGCAGCAGGCCTTCAGCATGGCTCTCCTGGCCCCGAGAGGCCTTCGGGAAATCCAGCTTAAACTTATTCTCAGGAATAACAGTCGATATAGAAAAGCTGCGTGTTCAATGGGCCAACCTTATTTTCAACATAAATTAGTCTTGACTGTGTTTAACAAAAACAGGGGTAATTAAACATTATGTTTCACTAGCCAAAGTAGCTATAAAAGATTTCAAAGGCAGTTCAATGTCTCAAGATGACTGATACCATGCACCCTACGTTTCCTGCAGGCCACTTTCACATTCATCCCTTTTTCACTTTCCATATTCATCCCTTTATTTGCCTGCTCTGAAACAGCCACCTTAAGTCAGACCTACTTCCTTTCCCCTTAATAAAATGTCATTCCATTTAAAGCTTTTTAAGCTAAAAACACACATTCTTGGCAACCTTTCTACTTCTATTCATCTTTGGGCCGCTTTTCTTTACCCTTCTTGTTAATTCTGTTGCTTTTCAGTTCAGTTCAGTTGCTCAGTCGTGTCCGACTCTTTGCGACCCCATGGACTGCAGCACGCCAGGCCTCCCTGTCCATCACCAACTCCCGAAGTTCACTCAAACTCATGTCCATTGAGTCGGTGATGCCATCCAGACATCTCATCCTCTGTCATCCCCTTCTCCTCCTGCCTTCAATCTTTCCCAGCGTCGGGGTCTTTTCCAGTGAGTCAGTTCTTTGCATCAGGTGGCCAAAGCATTGGAGTTTCAGCTTCAACATCAGTCCTTCCAAAGAATATTCAGGACTGATCTCCTTTAGGATGGACTGGTTGGATCTCCTTGCAGTTCAAGGGACTCTCAAGAGTCTTCTCCAACACCACAGTTCAAAAGCATCAATTCTTTGGCGCTCAGCTTTCTTTCTAGTCCAACTTTCACAACCATACGTGACTACTGGAAAAACCATGGCCTTGACTAGATGGACTTTTGTTGGCAAAGTAATGTCTCTGCTTTTTAATATGCTGCCTAGGGTGGTCATAGCATTTCTTCCAAGGAGCAAGCATCTTTTAATTTCATGGCTGCAGTCACCATCTGCAGTGATTTTAGAGCCTAAGAAAATGAAGTCTGTCACTGTTTCCATTGTTTCCCCATCTATTTGCCATGAAGTGATGGGACCGGACGCCATGATACATTAAGTTAACCCTAAAAATGCCTTCCAACATTAAAAACAAATTACCAGTACAAGTAACGTTCTATTTCTTGATCTGGATGTATTCATTGCATAAAACCGCTACAACTAAACATTTGTGAGACCTAAACTTTCCTGAAGGCATTTACTAAACTTGAATTTTTGATTTACTACCTGTACCTTCTAGAAAGTAAGAGAACACACACCAGTGCCATTACTGTCCTGAAACGTCTGGAGACACACCAGACTCGAGGCAGTCTCTGGACCCAGCCCGAGTTCCGCACCACCCTCTTTCCCGAGTCCACAGGTTCTGAGAACAAGTCAGCTTGTTGACTATGAACACATGTTCAGCAAAGGAAGACTCAACCGTCTCCACGTTACGTCTGCGAGTGCAGATTTTCAAGTTCAAGTGTTCCCATAAGCTGCCAACAAAGTAACCGTCACCACTATTATAAACCATAAAGACAACCATACCCATGCTTATACATTTTTACACACATGGGTCACTAATGAGAAACATAGGTTCCTCAAATGGAGTGCAAACCCCTCACTTTTTTACTTTCACAACTTTACTGGTGTCTATAATTGGCACGGAATAAACTGCACAGAGAATAACTTTTTGAGTTCTGAGGTCTGTTTGCCCATGAAACCGCCCCCACATGCGACAGAAACCTTTCCATCCCGACTCCCCCGTGTCCGTCTGTGATCAGCCCTTCCCTCTGTCTCCATCCCCAGGCAGCCACCCATCTTTTCGTCTATGGAGTAGTTTGCATTTTCGAGTTTTACATACGTGGCATCACACAGCATTTTGTCGGTCTGGCCTCTCTGATTTGGCATAACTGTTCAACGGCCTACTGGGTGGGTGTGAACTTGTCTACCTGAAGGACATTTGGGTGGCTCCCAGTTTGGGGCTCTCAGAAGGAACATGGATTCAGGCTTGGGGCTGTGACGCGTGCTGCACTCTGGAGTGCAGGGCTGCGTGCCAGGGTGTGCTCGACTTTAAGAAAGTGCTCAAAGACAGGCTGCCTTAGAATACAGCGTACTGAGGTCGCAGAGAGCAGGAGAGACCGGCCCGCGCGTGCGCAGCCCAGCAGGGCAACACCGCCCTCTGGCGGCGAGAGCTGGTTCTGGCGGAAGGGAAGCAAAAAACCAACAGGCCCAAAGGACAGAAACACCTGTAATGCGGCTGGACACAGGCCCGGCGTAGCTGCGGCATTACAGCCTCACAACCGGAGACCTCCCGGGCGGCCCCGTGGTTAAGAATCCGCTGCTAAGGCAGGGGCCGCAGGTCCAGTCCCGGGTGCGGAAGATCCCACGTGCCTCGGAGTAACAGCCCGCGCCTGGAGTCCATGCACCGCAGCAACGAGAGAAGCCGCCACAGTCAGACGCCCGTCATCGCAGCGAAGACCCAGCGCAGCCACAACCAGATAAATGAAGCAGCAGTTTCTTACAGTGCCACAGATGGATGCGATTAGGCTAACGGGGAATGAGGGGCCAGTGATAACGAATAAAAATGTTGAGAAGCACTGCCCTCCAGGCTGCTCTGCTCCTTCTAACACTTAGAAGCAAGTCCTGAATGGGTCAAACTGAAATCCACAAGGGCCAACAGCCGCCAGGAAAACTACCAGGCGCATGCAGCAGCCGGGAGACATGAGAGCAAATGAGGGTGAAAAATCAGCCAACTGATCGCGACCCAGAAATAACAGGGATGACAGCCAACAAGAGTATCACAGACTCATAACTAAATTCTAGATTCTCAGAAAAGTAGAAGGAAATATGAGCACAGTCAATAGAGATATAGAAGGAAAAAAAATTCAAATCTAACTGCCCAGAGATGAAAGACAGCTTAAGATGAAAAACTCTGGGCTGGAATAACAGTAGATCAAATACTAGGGGAAAAAAAATCCGTGAACAGAAAACATAATAATAAAAACTATACAAAATGAAAGACAAAAAAATAACGGAGCATCAGTGAGCTGTGGGACAGCCTCAGGCAGATTGCTCTCTGTACAATCTCCAAAGGGGAGGAGCGAGTCGGGGGACGCACTATGGCTGGAGACAAACAAGTTTAGGGAAATCTAATGGCCAAAAACCAGGCCGAAGTTGATAAACACCATGAACACAGAGAGCCAAGGAGCTCAAAGAGCCCCGAGAGAAACGTGAGGAAACTCATCAGGTTCTCTGCTGCTGCTGCTGCTGCTGCTAAGTCGCTTCAGTCGTGTCCGACTCTGTGCAACCCAATGGACGGCAGCCCACCAGGCTCCCTGGGACTCTCCAGCAAGAACACTGGACAGGGTTGCCATTGCCTTCTCCAACGCATGAAAGTGAAAAGTCAAAGTGAAGTCGCTCAGTCGTGTCCGACTCTTCGTGACCCCGTGGACTGCAGCCCACCAGGCTCCTCCGTCCATGGGATTTGCCAGGCACGAGCACTGGAGTGGGGTGCCACTGCCTTCTCCAACATGGAAAACAGCTGAGCCGTGAAATAGCGCAGCCCACTGACGCACAGCAACTTACACAAGAGTTACGCAGAGAGAAAGAGCCAATCCGCACAAAGTTTATACACACTGCTTGTTGTTGTAGACCCATTATGGTTCCATTAATACAATGCTTTTGAAATAGCAAAATATACAAAAGGAGAAAAGACTAGCAATTTCCAGAAGCTGAGGGAAGAGTGGGCAAGAGGTGGCTACGGCTATCAGACAGTATTTGGGCTGCTGTCCATTGGGCCACACAGAGTCGGACACGACTGAAGCAACTTAGCAGCAGTACTTCCTCATACGCATATACCAAAATTTGTTTATCCATTCACCTATTAACTGACATTTGATAGGTATCCAAACTTTTGCATTCCAATCCCCTATAATGAGATCAAACTGCCAACATTCATTGGATCACAGAAAAAGGAAAGGAATTCCAGAAAAACATCTATTTCTGCTTCATTGACTATGCTAAAGCCTTTGAATATGTGGATTACAACACTGTGGAAAATTCCTGAGGAGATGACAATACCAGACCACCTTCCCTGTCTCCTGAGAAACAGGTCAGGAAGCAGAATTGATGGTTTTGAATTGTGCTAGAGAAGACTCTTGAGAGTCCCTTGGACTGCAAGGTGATCCAACCAGTCAATCCTAAAGGAAATCAACTCTGAATACTCATTGGAAGGACTGATGCTGAAGCTCAAATACTTTGGCCACTTGATGCAAAGATCCAACTCATTGGAAAAGACGCTGAAGCTAGGAAAGATTGAGGGCAAGAGGAGAATAGGGAGACAGAGGATGAGCTAGTTGGATGGCATCACCAACTCAATGGACATGAATTTGAGAGAACTCTAGGAGACAGTGAAGGACAGGGAAGCCTGGCATGCTGTGTCCAAGGGGCCACAAAGAGTCGGCTATGACTTAGCAACTAAAAACAAGAAGAAGCAACAGTTATTAACAGAATCGGACACGGAACAGTGGACCAGTTCAAAACTTGGGAAGGAGTACAAGTCTGTATATTGTCACCCTGCTTATTTAACCTTTATGCAGAGTACATCATACGAAATGCTAGGCTGAATGAATCACAAGCTGGAATCAAGATTGCTGGGAGATATACCCACAACCTCAGATATGCTGAGGATACCACTCAAATGGTAGAAAATGAAGAACCAAAGAGCCTCTTACTGAGGGTGAAAGAAGAGCATGAAAAAGCTGGCTTAAAATTCAACATTCAAAAAACTAACTAAGGCCACGACATCAGGTCCCATTACTTCATGGCAAACATTAATAAAAGGAGAAAAAGTGGAAACAGTGACAGATTTTATTTTCTTGGGCTCCAAAATCACTGTGGATGGTGACCACAGCCACAAAATTAAAAGATGGTCCCTCTTGGAAAGGTCATGGTGGAGAGGTCTGACAGAATGTGGTCCACTGGAAAAGAGAATGGCAAACCACTTCAGTGTTCTTGCCTTGAGAACCCCATGAACAGTATGAAAAGGCAAAATGATAGGATACTGAAAGAGGAACTCCCTAGGTCAGTAGGTGCCCAATATGCTACAGGAGATCAGTGGAGAAATAACTCCAGAAAGAATGAAGGGATGGAGCCAAAGCAAAAACAATACCCAGCTGTGGATGTGACCGGTGCAGTACTTGGATGCAATCTCAAAAATGACAGAATGATCTCTGTTCGTCTCCAAGGCAAACCATTCAATATCACAGTTATCCAAGTCTATGCCCCAACCAGTAACGCTGAAGAAGCTGAACTTGAATGGTTTTATCTAGACCTACAAGATCTTTTAGAACTAACACCCAAAAAAGATGTCCTTTTCATTATAGGGGACTGGAATGCAAAAGTAGGAAGTCAAGAAACACCTGGAGTAACAGGCAAATTTGGCCTTGGAAGCAGGGCAAAGACTAATAGAGTTTTGCCAAGAAAATGCACTGGTCATAGCAAATATCTTTTTTCCAACAACACAAGAGAAGACCCTACACATGGACATCACCAGATGGTCAACACCGAAATCAGATTGATTATATTCTTTGCAGCCAAAGATGGAAAAGCTCTATACAGTCAACAAAAACAAGACCGGGAGCTGACTGTGGCTCAGATCATGAACTCCTTATTGCCAAATTCAGACTCAAATTGAAGAAAGTAGGGAAAACCGCTAGACCATTCAGGTATGACCTAAATCAAATCCCTTATGATTATACAGTGGAAGTGAGAAATAGATTTAAGGGACTAGATCTGATAGATAGAGTGCCTGATGAACTATGGAATGAGGTTCGTGACATTGTACAGGAGACAGGGATCAAGACCATCCCCATGGAAAAGAAATGCAAAAAAGCAACATGGCTGTCTGGGGAGGACTTACAAATAGCTGTGAAAAGAAGAGAGGCAAAAAGCAAAGGAGAAAAGGAAAGATATAAGCATCTGAATGCAGAGTTCCAAAGAATACCAAGAAGAGATAAGAAAGCCTTCTTCAGTGATCAATGCAAAGAAATAGAGGAAAAGAACAGAATGGGAAAGACTAGAGATCTCTTCAAGAAAATTAGAGATACCAAGGGAACATTTCATGCAAAGATGGGCTCGATAAAGGACAGAAATGGTCTAGACCTAAAAGAGCAGAAGATATTAAGAGGAGGTGGCAAGAATACACGGAAGAACTGTACAAAAAAGATCTTCACGACCCAGATAATCATGATGATGTGATCACTCATCTAGAGCCAGACATCCTGGAATGTGAAGTCAAGTGAGCCTTAGAAACCATCACTACGAACAAAGCTAGTGGAGGTGATGGAATTCCAGTTGAGCTGTTTCAAATCCTGAAAGATGATGCTGTGAAAGTGCTGCACTCAATATGCCAGCAAATTTGGAAAACTCAGCAGTGGCCACAGGACTGGAAAAGGTCAGTTTTCACTCCAATCCCAAAGAAAGGCAATGCCAAAGAATGCTCAAACGACCGCACAATTGCACTCATCTCACATGCTAGTAAAGTAATGCTCAAAATTCTCCAAGCCAGGCTTCAGCAATACGTGAACCGTGAACTTCTGATGTTCAAGCTGGTTTTAGAAAAGGCAGAGGAATCAGAGATCAAATTGCCAGCATCCGCTGGATCATCGAAAAAGCAAGAGAGTTCCAGAAAAACATCTATTTCTGCTTTATTGACTATGCCATAGCATTTGACTGTGTGGATCACAATAAACTGTGGAAAATTCTGAAAGAGATGGAAATACCAGACTACCTGACCTGCCTCTTGAGAAATCTGTATGCAGGTCAGGAAGCAACAGTTAGAAGTGGACATGAAACAAAAGACTGGTTCCAAATAGGAAAAGGAGTATGTCAAGGCCGTATATTGTCACCCTGCTTATTTAACTTCTATGCAGAGTACATCATGAGAAACGCTGGACTGGAAGAAACACAAGCTGGAATCAAGATTGCTGGGAGAAATATCAATAACCTCAGATATGCAGATGACACCACCCTTATGGCAGAAAGTGAAGAGGAACTAAAAAGCCTCTTGATGAAAGTGAAAGAGGAGAGTGAAAAAGTTGGCTTAAAGCTCAACATTCAGAAAATGAAGATCATGGCATCTGGTCCCATCACTTCATGAGAAATAGATGGGGAAAAAGTGGAAACAGTGTCAGACTTTATTTTTGGGAGCTCCAAGATCACTGCAGATGGTGACTGCAGCCGTGAAATTAAAAGACGCTTACTCTTTGGAAGGAAAGTTATGACCAACCTAGATAGCATATTCAAAAACAGAGACATTACTTTGCTGACTAAAGTCCGTCTAGTCAAGGCTATGGTTTTTCCTGTGGTCATGTATGGATGTGAGAGTTGGACTGTGAAGAAGGCTGAGCGCCGAAGAATTGATGCTTTTGAACTGTGGTGTTGGAGAAGACTCTTGAGAATCCCTTGGACTGCAAGGAGATCCAACCAGTTCATTCTGAAGGTGATCAGTCCTGGGATTTCTTTGGAAGGAATGATGCTGAAGCTGCAACTCCAGTACTCTGGCCACCTCATGCGAAGAGTTGACTCATTGGAAAAGACTCTGATGCTGGGAGGGATTGGGGGCAGGAGGAGAAGGGGACGACCGAGGATGAGATGGCTGGATGGCATCCCTGACTCGATGGTCGTGAGTCTGAGTGAACTCCGGGAGTTGGTGATGGACAGGGAGGCCTGGCGTGCTGTGATTCACAGGGTCGCAGAGAGTCAGACATGACTGAGCGACTGAACTGAACTGAAAGAAGGAAACAGGTATGCAGGCATAGGAAAATAAACCCAAACAAACCTACACCAAGACATAATAAAAGTGGCCCAAGTGACAGATAAGGGGAGGATTCTAAAGGCACAGAGAAAAAAGCAGCTCTTTACAAGGGAACCCCCATGGGGCTGTCAGCCGATTTCTCCACAGAAGCACTGCAGGCAAGAAGCGGGTGGCAAAACAGACTCGAAGCCTCGAAAGGGAAAACCCTGCAGCCCAGAACAGTCTATCCGGCAAGATTATCATTTGGAATAGGAGGAATAAAGAATTTCTTAGACAAGCAGAAACCAAAAGAAGACAGCAATACTAAACCGTCCTGAAAGAGGTATCAAAGGCCTTCTCTAGATGGAGAAGCAGCAGGAAGAAGGAGGAGGAGGTCACAGAGGAAAAGCAGCCGCTTAAAGCAGCCCGTGCATGGATAAAAAACACCTATTTGTGAAAGCGACGGTAAACACAAGGGACAGCAAAAGGAAAAACGCGCAGACGTAAAACCGGACACAAAGCTGAAAATGTGAGGAAGCAAAGTAAGGAAGTGCACGTGTTTTTTTTAAGAATGTGCTTGAATCTACACGGCTATCAGCCTAAAGCGAGCAGAGAAGGGAGGGGCTCACAGAGTAGACAAAAGGCAACCACAGAGCAAAAGACGCAACAGAGTCACAAAAACCGGAAGAAGGAACAAGGGAATCACCACCCCAGGAGAAGAGAGAGAAACAGACTCAACCACAAAATGAGGGCTGAAATGGCAGTAAGTACGTATGTATCAGTAATTACCTTAATGGACCGGATGCTTCCTTCTCGAGATACAGAGTGGCAGCCTGCATGAAAAACAGCAGCCTCCAGCACGCTGCCCACAGGAGAGCCGCCACAGGGCAAGGGGCACACCCAGACTGGAAGCGAGAGGGTGGAGGGCATGAGCCATCGGTCCGGGGTTTCTCTTTGCTAACTGCCACAGAAAGGCCACCTTAGAAGTCAGTTTTGCAAAGATAAAGGACAAGCTTCCAACAGCCCGGAAAACCGGGACAACCATTGCAGGGGAGGTCTATAAGGATGGCATGGTTTTTGGAGGAGATACAAGGGCGATTAAAGGGATGATTGTTGTTGACAAGAACTGTCAAAAATACACTTCCTATCTCCTAACAGTCACTGCCGTGGTCCTGGGACAGCTGTGGACACAGACAAGACGACTCAGCTCATTTCCTTCAACCTGGAGCTCCACTCCGTTCGCACGGGCTGCCGTCCCAGAGCTGTGCCGGGCTGTCAGAGGCGGCCGCAGGCAGGTGCCTTCTGGGCAGCAAGGTTACACTGGGGCAGCCCCAGCTCTGGGCAAGGAGAGGCACTGGGCCTCACCTCTACAGCGTCTGTCCTCACGGTCAGCCGCTGACTTGCCTTATGGCACCGGGGGTTCCTTGAGCCATGGCCACGTTTGAAGATAAATTCAGGACAGATACGGAGGAGGTGGAAGCCGAGAGGCTGGTGAGTGAAGCCACAGCAGCTGACGCCCTCAAGACTCGGGGTCTGGAAGTGGCACTGGTCTCGCTGTCACCAGCAAGAGCGAGCTGGATCCTCTGCACCGCACGCAGTGCCCCAAAGAAGGGGAGAGGCGGGCCAGCACAGGGGCAAGAGAGGGCCACGGCCGTCCTCAGTGGGCGAGCCACTGCCCTGGACACGGAGGCGCTGCAACAAGCAGCCCCAGCAGCGGGCGCCTCCCGAACGGCGCTGGCGGGGGCGGCCCACGGCTCCCGAAGGCTGGGGGCAACGGAGGCTTCCCCTGGAAGACGCTCGGCCGGTGTCTGCTGAGGAAACCCAACAAAAAACGACAACCCAAAGAAAGAAAATGAGGGATGGAAAGGTATTTCACGTGAATGGAAATGACCGAAACAGGAGCTGCGGTACTCAGACAAAATGGACTGTGAAACAAAGAGGATAAAGGAAGTTAAAGGACACCATCTAATGATAAAAGATCAATACACTCATCAACACACAGGTACCTACTAGCAGACAGGCTTCCCCGGTGGCGCCAGTGGCAAAGAAGCCGCCTGCCGAGGCAGGAGACTCAAGAGGCTCGGGCTCAATCCTAGATCAGGAAGATCCCCCGGAGAAGGAAATGGCAACCCACCCGCTATTTTTGCCTCGAGAACCCCGAGGACACAGCAGCCTGGAAAGCTACAGTCCACGGGGTCGCAAAGTCGGACAGTGCTGAAGCAACTGAGCACGCACGCTTTGGAACACCCGAATGTCTAGAGCCAACGCTGACAGACACGAAGGGAGAGACCGACAGGAGCACAGTGGCAGCAGGAAACGCCCGTACCGCACTCACACCAAGGCACACATCTTCCAGACGGAGACTCAGCAAGGCGGCAGGTCCTGAGCGACACAACGGAGGAGTCCGACGCAGCTGACGTGTTCATGGCACTACATCCAAAACACAGAATTCAAGTACACGTGGAACATTCTCTAGAACTGGCCACATCCTAGGGCACAAAACGAATGCTAAGGACAATTACACGCCCACAAATTCGACAACCTCGAGTTCAAAAGTACAGAGATTATTTCAAGCAGCTTTTCTGACCACAATGACATGAAACTAGAAATCAACCAAAGGAAAAGAAATGAAGAAGAAACGATTACATGGAGACTAACACGCTACTGGAAAACAAACAGGTCAAAGAGGAAATCACAAAGGAGATTACAAAATAGCTGAGACCAACAATAAGGGAAATAAAACCATACAAAATCTATGGGGCACAGCAAAGACAGCGCTGAGAGCAAAGGTCACAGCAATACAGGCCTTCCTCTCAAAACAAGAAAAGTCCCAGGTAAACAACCTCACCGAAAACAATCTAACCTAAAAGAATTAGAAAAAAAGAACCAAAAAAACCTAAAGTCAGCAGAAGATAGAAAACAACAAAGCCCAGGGAGGAATTAAAGCAGAATCTAAAGAAACAATAGGGGAAAAGTCAATAAAACCAAGAGCTGGCTCTCTGAAAGGGTATACAAAATAGAGAAACCTCTCGGTCAGGCTCATCAAGAAGAAAAGAGAGAAAACCCAAACAAACACAGTAAGAAATGAAAAATGAGAAATTTCAACTGACGCTGCAGAAATAAGGGAAAAAAACTCAGAGAATGCTATGGACAATTACATACCCACAAATTTGACAACCAAGAATGGACAGTTTTCTAGAAACATCAAAACAAAATCAAAAAATAAATCACCAAAACTAAATCAAGAAATAGATAATATGAACAGACCAATGACCAGAACTGAAATAAAATCTATAAAAACAAACAGAAACTTCCTGCAAACAAAGGTCCAGGACCAGATGGCTTCACAGGTAAATTCTGCTGGCAAACATGCAAAGAACTCATACCAATTCTTCTCTCTCTTCTAAAGATTGAAGACGGAACACTCCAAAGACATTCTATGAAGCCACCATCACCCAGATAACAAAACGCCATCAACAAAAGAAAATTATGGGCCAGTATCTTCGGTGAATATAGATGCAAAAACCCACCTAAAGAGACAAAACACCTACACTCAGAAAACTATAAGACACTCAGGAGAGAAACCCAGGATGACAGAGGCAAATGGAGAGACACACCGCGTGGAACTGGAAGGATCGATATTACAGAAATGAGCACGCTGACCAGAGTGAGACGGGAAAGTGAAGTCGCTCAGCCATGCCCAACTCTTGGCAACCCCGTGGACTGTAGCCTACCAGGCTCCTCTGTCCATGGGATTCTGCAGGCAAGAATCCTGGGGTGGGTAGCCATTTCCTTCTCCAGGAGATCTTCCTGACCCAGGGATCGAACCCAGGTCTCCCACATTGCAGGCAGACGCTTTAACCTCTGAGCCACCAGGGAAGCTCTCTACTATACTATACTACCCAAAGCAATACTACAAATTTGATGCAATCTCTATCAAACTACCAATGGCATTTTTCACAGAATTAGAACAAATTCTACAAATACTACAAATTCTACTATACTACCCAAAGCAATCTACAAATTCGATGCTATCTCTATCAAACTACCAATGGCATTTTTCACAGAATTAGAACAATAACTTTTGCAATTTGTAAGGAAACGCAAAAGACCCCGAATGGCTAAAGGACTCTTAAGAAAGAAAAATGGAGGTGGAGGAATCAGGCTTCTAGACTTCAGATTATACTACAAAGTTACAGTAATCAAGACAATATGGTACTGGCACAAAAACAAAAATATATATTAATGGACTAGGATAGAAAGTCCAGAGAAAAACACACAGTTATGGTCACCTGATTTGACAAAGGAGGCAAGAATATATACCATGGAGAAAAGACGGCCTCTTCAATAAGTGGTGCTGGGAAAACTGGACAGCTCCATGTCAAAGAATGAAACCAGGACACTTCGTAATACCATACACAAAAATAAACTCAAATGGATTAAAAACCTAAATGTAAGACTGGATATTATAAAATTCTTTTAGGAAAACACAGGAAAAACACTCTTTGATATAAATCACAGCAAGATTTTTTCTGACCTACTCCCTAGAGTAATAAAGACAAAAATAAAGAAATGGGATCTAGTTAAACTTGAAAGTGTCTGCAGAGCAAAGGAAACCATAAAGACGACGAAAAGACAACCCTTAGAATGGAAGAAAATATTTGCAAATAAGGCAACTGACGGATTAATCTCCAAAATATACAAGCTGTCCACACAGCTCAGTATCAAAAAATCAAACAGCCCAATAAAACAATGAGTGGAAACCTAAGTAGACATTTCTCTAAAGAAGATGTACAGAGAGCCAAGAAACACATGAAAAGATGCTCAACATCAGTAATTATTAGAGAGATGCAAAGCTCCAGAAATCCAGAGAATGCAAGACTGCAATGAGGTGCCCCTTCACGTCAGTCGGAACGGCCACCACCAGAACTCCACCAAAAGAGAAAAGCTGGAGAGGACGTGGAGACAGAGGAACCCGCTTACAGTGCTGGTGGGAATGCAGATAGGCACAGCCACTCTGGACAGCATGGCGGGCCCTTAGAAGACGAAACAGTAACACCACATGGTTGCCAACCCCACTCGTGGGCGTAGACTGCCAGAAAATCTCAGTTCAGAAAGACACACGCACCCCAGGGCTCGCTGCAGCACCGTTTACAACAGCCAGGACACGGACGCAGCCTGGGTGCCCATCAGTGGGTTAATGGAGAAAGATGTGGTGCGTGTACACAACGGAATATTACTCAGCCACAAAAAGCAACGGAACTGGGTCGCGTGTGGAGACGTGGAGCGATCTGGAGGCTGTGAGTCAGAAAGAGGACAACAAGCACCGTGTATCAGTGCATCGATTAATATGCAGAGTCTAGACAAACGGTACAGGCGAACCATTTGCAGGGCAGAGTCAGAGATGAAGTCGTGGAGAATGGATGTGCGGACAAAGAGGGGACAAGACAGTGAGGCAAACTGGGGGGTTAGGACTGACTCGCACACCACGCGGAAAACAGCTGGTGGGGGCTCTGACCGGCGCAGGAGGCTCAGCCGCGCGCCGCGCCGCGCCGGCCTGGAGGGGCGGGCCGGGCGGGGTCCAAGAGGGAGGCGCCATGCGCACATTTGCGGCTGGCCCACCGCGCGCGGCACAGACTAAGGCCGCGCTGCAGAGCGGTTGCACTCCTGCTTAAAAACGTGGGAAACCCAAACCACTTTTTCTGCTATCTTAGAAATTTTATGAAACCTGCGACTGTAGTAACAGAATATGTATCTTGGGTATTAGAAAGCATATGAAACAGAAGAGAGAAAATGTGGACGGTTGTAAACTCGGCAAGCGTTCCGTTTCTTAGGGCCTCCCTGGTGGCTCAGCTGGTGAAGAATCCGCCTGCAACGCGGGAGGCCTGGGACCGACCCCTGGGTCGGGAAGATCCCCTGGAGAAGGGAAAGGCCGCCCACTCCAGTGTTCAGGCCGGGAGAATTCCGAGGACTGCGTAGTCCATGGGGTTGCAGAGAGTCAGGCGGCCGAGCGAGTTTCACTTTCAGGCTGAATCGTTCGGCTTTAAACCACCGCCACAGTTTCCTCTGCTGCTGCACCTCTTTCGGGCTGCTCTCATAGCTCAGTCGGTAAACGCAACGCAGAAGACGAAGGTTTGATTCCTGGGGTGGGAAGATCCCCTGGAGAAGGACGGCAGCCCACTCCAGGGTTCTTGCCTGGAGAATCCCAGGGACGGGGGAGCCTGGTGGGCAGCAGTCCATGGGGTCGCACAGAGCTGGACACCACTAAAGCGGCTTAGCAGCAGCAGAACCTATCTATGAAAAGGAAACAGAATTTTGGGCACAGAGAACAGAGGCGTGGTTGCCGAGCGGGAGCGGGGTGGAGGAGGGAGAGGGTGGGAGGCTGGGGTTAGTAGACATAAACTGGAAATACAGGTGGATAAACCACAAGGTCCTCATGTATAACACAGGGAGACAGTCAATATCCCGTGGTAAATCATAGTGGAAAAACTCTTTTGAAAGAACGTCTATGTGTGTATAACGGAGTCACTTCGCTGTAGAGCAGAGACCAGCACAACACTGTAAGTCAACTATATTTCAATCAAAATAGAGAGAGAGGCCTCACTGACAGAGCAGGCCGACCCACAGACATAGGAAACAGTCCCGTGGTTACCAGAGCGGGGAGGAGGGAAAAGAGAGAAATTAGGAGGCTGAGCTCAACACAGACATACTATATGCAAAGTAACCAACAACCTACCATTCAGCCCAGGGGACTATACTCAGTATTTTGTAACAAGTTATGAGGGAAAAGGATCTTTAAAAGTAGATTATGTTGCTGTCAATCTGTCCTCGCTCAAGCACTTGGGGGCTCCCAAAGGCAGAGGACGCTGCCCCCGCCAAGGGCTGAGAGCCCTGCGGTCCACACGGGTGCCTCCAATCTGAGGTCTGCCCCCACCCCGAGCCTCCCTGCTGCCTAAAAGCTAAGTTACAGAAATCGTGAGTAAGCCTTCAGAGACACTGGCAGCCACACAGCCCAGCGTGTGACTGATGGGCTGGGATTTCACATGTTTTGCTTTGCTTTTTATTTCATTTTTCTAATTGCTCATTTTTATTGTATTTTATAGTCAGTCTGCAACAGTTTGGAAATGTTAAAGTGGTCCTTCACCACAGACTTCCCCAGTGGCTCAGACGGTAAAGAGGCTGCCTACAATGCGGAAGACCTGGGTTCCATCCCTGGGGCGGGAAGATCTCCTGGAGAAGGAAATGGCAACCCACTCCAGTACTCTTGCCTGGAGAATCCTATGGACAGAGGAGCCTGGTAGGCTACAATCCATGGGGTCATAGAGTCGGACACGACTGAGTGATTTCACTTTCTTTTCTTTCACTTTCACCACAGATACATTCAGAAGCAATGAACAGATAGCTTATGATTAAAGAGCAGCTGGAATGATCTTTTAAGCAAAGTATGCCAACAGCACTGTTTTTCTGATTAATGTACACTGCTTCTACTACTAAATATAAAAACATTCTCCGGGCTTCCCTGGTGTTCTGGTGGGTAAGAATCTGCCCTGCGATGCAGGGGACACTACTCCAATCCCTGGCCTGGGGCCATCACAGCCACTGAGCCTGTGCTCCGTAGCACAGAGCAGCCGCAGCAGTGAGAAGCCCGCGCGCTGCAGTCAGGGAGGAGTCCCCGGGCTGCGCAACTGCCAGAAAGCCTGCCTGCAGCAACCAAGAGCCGGCGCAGCCAGAAGTCGAGATAGAAATGTGTTTACAAACATAGAATCGAAGCAGCGCCCTGAAAGTGGAAAGCTGTAGAAATAAAAAGAACCCTACATACCTTCTTCGGTGAAGAATTTTTCTACAGGTCCCACAAACTGATTAATCTCATTGAGTTCATCTCGGCTAATCTCCGGAAACGGGAAAGCTTTTTTCTGAAAACGAGGAACACACAGTAAAAATGAACTGTGGGCGACTTCCCACAGCGGTCATGTCAGTCAGCAGGGAAGGGAAAGGACGCGCCAGCGTCCCCATCGGCGGGCCGAGCCTTCCGTGCCGAGGGAACTGGACAGCAAACCCCAGCAGGAGCTCCGGACGCAAGAACTGTGCCAGACTCTGCCACCTCGGCCCAGCCTCCTCCCTGACCCAGATTACCCCCGACTCTGATCAGCTTTCCTTACTAAGAAGTGACCAGGACTGTCCTATGGAACAGGGAGCCTGGGCTAACGTTTCCAGCCCCAGCGTGGTCCCTGCTGTGCAGCTTACCACCCGGGCGACCCCTTCACCCGTCCCCAGGGCCATTTTCTCACCCAGAAAACACGGGTGGTCTCTGTGAGGACCGTGGGAAGTCATAGACGAGACGTCACCTTAGTCATTCTTGAGCTTAAAAATGCTGCCGCTGACGAGAACGTACTGTGGTCGCAAGGGCTGGCTTCTTGGCGGGCTGCCGCTCAGCTGCTTGCTCCAGGACCCACCCCTCCTGCCCGATGACCCCTGACCCCTGCTGCCTGGGCTGAGCGTGCCAGGAGGCACCAGAGGCGGCCCCGCTGAGGGGCCGCATCAGCCTGGACGCAGCCCTGACCCTGACGCTTTGGGGCTCGGCATCTGTCTCTCCCGTTACAGGCGGCACCTCAGGAGGCACGTGTGGGGCTCAAACGAGATGGTGTGTCCTAAGCGGGCAGTGACGGACCAGGGAGCGGCCAGGGCTTCTGCCCGAGCCTGGCTTCCCCACGAGGCATTCGCTCTGGGTCGCCTAGAATCATCCCACTGAGACCTCAGCCCCTCTGGCTTTTGGGCGCCGCCCTCCCCTTCAGCTGCCAGCGTGACCTCACTTTCTGGATTTGACCAGCGCCTGCTGAAGAGTGACGTCCCAGCCCTGAAGCCGCCCCAGGAGCCCGGCCTCTCCTCACAGCACCTCTCACCAGGTGGCTGGAGAAAATTCTTGAGAGGAGTCCTGTCTCCTCCCTCCCACAGGCTCTCAAGTCTGTTTTCTCCTCTCGGGCCCCCTGTACAGGTGAAGGGTGGATTCCATGCCAAAACTGAGAGCTGACTTAAAAGGAATCCCTGCCTCCAGGCCACCTTCGACCCTGCCCCTCAGGGGGTCTGGAAGGAAATCGGGCTGAGCGGTCTTCACTCCACAGCCACTTAGAACAAAGCCGGCTCTTTAGCTGAATACAGAAGCTGAGTCCACTGCACTGGCCTGCACAGCCTCTGGGCTCACCTGGGCCGGCTACAGTGGCTGCATTAGAGGAAGAAGATTCTGGAATCAGTCAGCAGCCAAGTGAGAAAACAGAACAGAGTGGGACCAGTTTAGGGACCAGCCTAAACTCCAAACAAAAGAGAAACTGCCAAGAGAGGCCTCGAGAGTATGTGAGAATGAATCTCTGATGGCAATATTCAGAGTCTGAATGGGTGCTTCGTGGGTGCTGGGTTCAATTTCACTTGCAATTTTCAAATTTTTGAAACCAGTGGAACTGGTTTTTCCAAGTATTCTGCATATATAGAAACCACATATGTAACACGGATGAAAGCCCAGCTGCTCCTGGCTGAGGCTGTGAACGGGAAGAAGAGTCACCCAGATCCGTCCCACGGGTTCTCGCAGGAGACCCGCGGGCGTTCTCAGAACACTCTGAGGGCAAGAGGACAATGGCGTGATCATGAAGGTCTCCTTCCAGTTTGAGAGTCCAAGCATCTCTGCTGCCATGTTGCTGCTCAAACCCCAACAATGCTGAGAGAGACCCTGTCGGCCTGAACCAGGGTGGTACCAGCCAAGTGCTTAACAGCTGTCAGACTCTAAATGGAACCTGAAGGTAGAGAAGCTAGGATCTGCTGTCAGATTAGATGCGGATTATGAGAACAAGAGGCACCCCCAGGTATCTGACTCTGAAATGGAGCAGGACCTTATGGCCTCGCCCCGCCATATTCTCAGCCTGCCTTTTGTCTGTGGAAACGCTAAAGCCAAAGAGTAAGTTTAATCAGAGAAGTGAGAAAATGCAGAAAGAAGGGACTCCAGTCAAAGGGGACCAAATAATAATAAAGTAGTCACTACGCATATTCAAGGACCTTTAGTTCCTTCTCAACAGCTACAGATAATATTCTGAGCCATATCCTGTGAGCTGTCTTATAGATATTGAAGCCTCCACCTGGGGGAAGAAGTTAACTTCATGATGACTAGACTATAGCCGTGACACAGGCTGCTCTACTTTTGAGAACTGGCCTCATGGAAGTGGGAACTGACCCTGGAACTGAAGACTGACTGTGCTCAATGAAGATGACACTGGTCAGTTCTCCGTGACCTGTTCCAAGATGACTGTCAGCTGCCTGTGCTGTTTCTGTGCCTAACCCCCTCCCTCCGTGCCTGCAGGTGGGGCCGTGGGAAGAGAGTCAGCCTTTGGACAGGGCCCCCCACCTCCAACCCTGGCTGTCAGCATCCACAATAAAGCACTTTCCTTTCCATCCATCTGGCCTCTTTCCTGACTTCTGAGAGGTGAGCAGCCGGACCTCACTTTCGGTTACAACCTGAACAAGTGGAACGGTAGAGTCACCACCATCTCCAATAAGATGACCAGAGGGAAGGGCAGGATCGGGTACAGAGGCCAGGAACTCAGTTTTGGATGGGCTAGACAGGCGATGCCTCGTAACACCCAAGTGCAGCTTTTGACTGGAAAGGTAGATATACAGAGAGACGGGCTCAAGTCTCACCTGGAGAAATAAATGTGCACCTTCAGGATACGGATGGCACGACACTAAATTAGATCATCAGAGGAACGATCAGAGATGAGAAGGCCATACACAGGCTGAGCCTAGACAGGTCCCACTCCGGCTGAGTTGGTCAGAAACGCTGGCCAATGTTTAGCTGTCAAAGAGCCAAGAAGGGATCAACGCCCTTGAGTAGCTGAGAAGGCTTGGGGGTCTCGCTGGACTTTGCTAAGAGCAGACAGTTCTGCCACCGTGATGCAGAGAATGTAGACCACATGTGGGAAGGAGGTAAGTGTAGAGGCGGGACTTCTTACCTAAATGGGCGCATTTTCGCAGTGAACAAGAAGCAAGGCCAGCAGCTGAGAGTGAAGGGGGAGATGGTGCTAAAGGTTTGGAGAAAGGGAGCATAAAACACGTGTGTTCTTTCTTCCCCATGCTGCTGGGATGCATGAGTTCCCAGGACAGCGCCACACAGCCCCAGGTTCAGGAGAAACGGCTTCCCTAACTTTTAACGGCCTAGCTTTGCACTTTTTAGCAGGGCAAACCATTCCAGTCTGGGTGTCTGCACCTGTAATGGCTGACAACCTTAAAGAACGCTCTAGAGAAACCAAGGAATGACTCCTGAAGTAGTACAGAGTCAGCCAACATCGCAGCCGAGCTCAAAGCACTTTACACACATTTTTCTTTGGTTTTCTGGCTACCTGTAGGAGGGGACAAAGGCTGCTTTTACTATTTCCTGTATGAGAGCAGGGAGCAACTTCACAGGCGTGCTTAGCCCAAGCTCAGAACACTAGCAGCCAGCACTGATTCCTCAATCTGCGGTCTCTTACATCTGCCCCACGTGCGCCAGATTAATAAAGCATTTCGACGCATATACGATCTCACCGGGGCTTCCCGACACACACACACACACACACACAGTCTGTCTCGGTGTGCGAGACACAGCACACCGCGAGCTCCGCACCTGGGGCTCAAAGTCACGGAGCCGAGGTCGAGTCCAGGTGCGTGCTCAGCAACCAAGCGGCCACCACTCTCGGGTCCTGCGACCCGTGGAAGGGCCGGGCGGGCACGCCAAGCGTCTGGGGGGCGCACACACACTCAGACGCACACACTTCGGGGCCGGGACGCTGAGCGGAGGGTCACCCAGCGCCCACCTCCGCCAGGGTCTCCCGAAGCAGGAGCACGCGGCTCCTGAGAGCCGGGGGGCCGGCACGCCCGCCCTCGGGTGCGTTTCTGAGGCAGCCTGCGGGGGCTCTGGAGCGGGCTCCGCTCGCCCCTCCGCGAAAAAGGCAGAAGGCAGGGAGCCCGCGGCGCCGCCTCACCTTCTGGATCTTGCCCAGGAAGAGCTCCTTGGCGAAAGCGCGGCTCGGCGGACTGGTGAGCAGCGGGCGCCGGCTCACGGTGAAGGCCGCTGGGGCGCGGCAGAAGCGCGCCGCCACCGAGCACAAGAGGAGCCCACAGCCGCTCATGCTGCCCGCGGAGCCGCTCGTGCCGCTGCTGCCGCCTCCGCGGCGCCTCAATCACGTCCGGCAGACCTGGCGCCGCCGATGACGCCATCCGCCCGCGCCGCCCCACCCCCCCCTCGGCCGCCAATGCGCCTGCGCGGCCTCGGGCTCGGCCCCGGGCGGCTCGCGGATTGGACGGCGGCGGCGCGGGGGGCGGGGCACCGCAGTCAGACACCCGCGGCCTTGACCAAACGCGGTCAGTCACCAGCTGGGGCTGCAGCGAGCTGGTGAGACTGGGGGGTGGGGGACGGGGGCTTCCCTGGTGGTCTCGTGGTTCTCTTCCTGCCGACGCAGAGGACGGGGGTTAATAGGTCGCTGGTTCGGGGAAGACCCCCCCCCACACACACACATGCCTAGGGGCCACTAAGGCACAACTGCTGAGCCACGACTCCTGCAGCGTCTGCGCGCGGCACCCCGCGCTCCACCACAAGGGGCCACCGCGCCGAGAAGGCCCCGCAGGGAAGAGGAGCCCCTGCTCTCCCCAGCTAGAGGTTTCCAAGAGACAGCAGACGCTCAGCACAGCCAAAAAATAAGTAACGTGAAAATAAATATGAAACAATGTTTTAAGTAGAAATAAATTTAACACCATTTTAAAAGCGGAGATGGGGGAAATTCACGATATGGGTTCTCTCTGAAGGGCGTGCGCGTACGGGTTCAGTTCAGTTCAGTCGCTCAGTCGTGTCCGACTCTTTGCGACCCCATGAATCGCAGCACCCTAGGCCTCCCTGTCCATCACCAACTCCCGGAGTTCACTCAGACTCGCGTCCATCGAGTCAGTGATGCCATCCAGCCATCTCATCCTCGGTCGTCCCCTTCTCCTCCTGCCCCCAATCCCTCCCAGCATCAGAGTCTTTTCCAATGAGTCAACTCTTCGCATGAGGTGGCCAAAGTACTGGAGCTTCAGCTTTAGCATCATTCCTTCCAAAGAAATCCCAGGGCTGATCTCCTTCAGATGGACTGGTTGGATCTCCTTGCAGTCCAAGGGAGCCTCAAGAGTCTTCTCCAACACCACAGTTCAAAAGCATCAGTTCTTCAGTGCTCAGCCTTCTTCACAGTCCAACTCTCACATCCATACATGACCACAGGAAAAACCATAGCCTTAACTAGACAGACCTTAGTTGGCAAAGTAATGTCTCTGCTTTTGAATATACTATCTACGTTGGTCATAACTTTTCTTCCAAGGAGTAAGCATCTTTTTATTTCATAGCTGCAGTCACCATCTACAGTGATTTTGGAGCCCCCCAAAATAAAGTCTGACACTGTTTCCACTGTTTCCCCATCTATTTGCCATGAAGTGATGGGACCAGATGCCATGATCTTCATTTTCTGAATGTTGAGCTTTAAGCCAACTTTTTTGCTCTCCTCTTTCACTTTCATCAAGAGGCTTTTTAGTTCTTCTTCACTTTCTGCCATAAGGGTAGTGTCATCTGCATATCTGAGGTTATTGATATTTCTCCCAGCAATCTTGATTCCAGCTTGTGTTTCTTCCAGTCCAGCGTTTCTCATGATGTACTCTGCATAGAAGTTAAATAAGCAGGATGACAATATAC
>NW_024070193.1:1742734-1769331 GCF_014754425.2 Oryx dammah
ATTTCTTTTCCATGGGGATGGTCTTGATCCCTGTCTCCTGTACAATGCCACGAACCTCATTCCATAGTTCATCAGGCACTGTATCTACCAGATCTAGGCCCTTAAATCTATTTCTCACTTCCACTGTATAATCATAAGGGATTTGATTTAGGTCATATCTGAATGGTCTAGCGGTTTTCCCTACTTTCTTCAATTTGAGTCTGAATTTGATAATAAGGAGTTCATGATCTGAGCCACAGTCAGCTCCTGGTCTTGTTTTTGTTGACTGTATAGAGCTTTTCCATCTTTGGCTGCAAAGAATATAATCAATCTGATTTCGGTGTTGACCATCTGGTGATGTCCATGTGTAGAGTCTTCTCTTGTGTTGTTGGAAGAGGGTGTTTGCTATGACCAGTGCATTTCCTTGGCAAAACTCTATTAGTCTTTGCCCTGCTTCATTCCGCATTCCAAGGCCAAATTTGCCTGTTACTCCAGGTGTTTCTTGACTTCCTCCTTTTGCGTTCCAGTCCCCTAGAATGAAAGGACATCTTTTTTGGGTGTTAGTGCTGTGGGTTACAGTCCTTGTTTCAAGTCAGTGGTCTATTCACGAAGATTTCTGTGGTTTTGCTTCATAGCTTACACGCATGTCGCACATTTGGGAGACAGAGGGAAAGGAAAAGGGGTGCTGCACCAGAAAGAAGCCTGGACAAGACCCTGTAGTTACTACGTCCCTGGAAAACGCCAGCCTGAAGGTGGCGGGGGACAGGACAGGGAGGAGGGGTGGCCCCCCACACCCAGCCAGGCCCTAATCACCTTCCTCATATTGGAAATGCTTTCTGCCTCCATCAGATCAGAACTCAAAGAATAAGGAGCAGTGCTTTCATCTGAACGTGCTGTGCCCGGCCCAGTAAAAGATGGACTTGTTTGGGTAAACACTTGATGATGAAGCCACACTCCTTCTTGGGAGGGACTCGAACCCACTGTCATTTAAATCGAAACCACACAACAGGTGTCAGGAATTAGTGAAGCTCGGGTTCACAGAAAGAAGTCTGGTCACAGAAAGAAATCAACGCGAGGCAGTGATAGGCAAAGAGTGAGTCTGTTAGCAAAGGACACGTGTGAGAGATACAAGCGGACTGGCAAGGGATCACAGCCCCGAGAAGCAGGAGGGCTAGATCTTTATCGTCTAAGAAACAGTGGGGAGGGGAGACAACCTTCCTCATTCTCGGGCAGCCACCAAGGCTTAGCATCATTACTTCCTCCTTAGATCTGCACGGTCTAGCCAGGACTGTCCTGGCACTATTTGTATCGTGTTTATATTAGCAAAAGTGTGGTAACATAGTCTAAAATGTGGCAATTCATCTCCGGTCTCAGGGGAATGTCCCCTTTCATCTAGTTTCTTTCCCCTTTCACCTGTATTTCTGTCTCAGCTGAATGCAAAAATGCTACTCTTAAAGGAACATTAACTCTAACTCTTCATGGAACAAGATTCAGATCCCGTATCTTCTGTCTTGTGTTTTAACTCTCAGGGTGTGTGGCACTTGGATGCACCGGGTCTTCCTCCAAAGTAGCGTAGATTTTTGTTAGGTTACTGGATTCTTTTCTTGAGTAGTTATTAGCTTGTAACAGTCTCCCGAACTCCCTTAAAATTCTCTGTCTTTAATCCTCTAGTAAGATTTCTAAACTGACTATCCTAGTCTATCCTTATCAGTGACACACCATCAGGGGAAAAAAAAAGAGTTCAGAAACATTCTTGGTTGCAAAATACCTGTCCTTGCAGGCAACTTCTGCAGTGTGTTGTCTATTTTTGTCTTTAACTTGTGAAGCCTTGTCACTTGGTTTCTTCATAGCGGTCAATATTTGCCAGTATCAGCGTTCAGCTTCTCAAGAAGGTACTTGGTAATGACGGCCTGTGGACCACCTCTGCAGGTGAGATGAGCAAACAACAGAAAAAGGGACACTGCTGGCTTTTACCTTTGAGCTGGTGAACATTGGGGCCAAAAAAAAAAAAAAAAAAAAGGAGTCTAATCAATCAAGTTATCCAGCAATTTAGCCAGATCCTCCCTGAATTAACCAAGTGAGAAAGTCAGTTTCCAAAATAAAAATTAGAAACACATTAAGGCATAATTTCCACTTACTCTAATGACACATACCGTGGGAAATGTTCTGGAGCGCTCCTACTTTTGACTGTTCATATTCGGTTTCCCCATCTGTACAAACGAATATCATGTTACTGGCCTCACAGGATTGTCGTGAGGACTAGCTAAATCCATACGACAGCATCTACCACAGTAAATGGTCATTGTTTTTCTTGTAATAATAAAAATTACAAACTGGGCTCACGCTCAAGTATTCCGTCTTCTGCTTGAGTGTTAGCCTTTGAGAAATAGGATGTCGTTTGTGAACAGTTTGCTCTAGACGTAGACTTTCCCCGGTTCGTATTTAAAGCACTCACCGTGGACATGTGATCGTGTCATGACTGGTTCCCGGGCGCGGCGTGTCAGTGACCACCTGGAGCAACCACGGAGTTGGTCGTGGCACACCAGGATGCTTGGCTCCGGACCTCTGCACATCGCCTGAGTAGGAAACTATTCCCTTCCTCCTCGGCACGAAAGCCACACAATGGGAAGGTCGTGGAGAAATTTACTAACACAGAATGGAAGAGAAAGAGGTGGCCTTGTCTCCTGTCCCAAGGCCGCAAGGGCAATAGTCAGTCATGGGAAAAAGAGAGTCTAGTGAAGGTTCCTGCCCTCAGCGTCCTAATGATGGGCTCACAGGTGAGTGCTGCCCAGGTATCACCAGTGCCGTCTCCTGCCGAGAGAGAAGCTGGCTGACGTCAGAAGTCTGCATGAAGCGAAGTGTCCTCCAGAGGGTACTTTGTCTCACAGATGATGTCGTCCCTGGTACTCCCTTCCCTTTCAGATGTGTACCCGACTCCTTTATCACGGGCACACGGAAATCACTGGCTTGTTGAAAGCCACAAAGGTGGCGAGGTGCTGTTGGTTGATTTCTGTCCCCGCCACCCCACAAGATTCATTACCTGAAATCCTAACCCCAGTACCTGACAAGGTGACCTTCCCAGAAAAGAGGGTTGCCAATGGCATTCCGCTGGAGATGTGTAATGAGCTAACAGGAGGAGGTCATAGCAGGCTGGCGCGGATCCCTCCTCCAACATGACCGGTGCCCTTGTAAGCAGGAGAAATGTGGACACAGACATGTACCCAGGGGATGTTGTGTGTGGAGGTGAAATCGAAACTCAAGATAGTGCTTCTACAAGCCAAGGAAGGCTAAGAGGGCCAGCCAACCCCAGCTGAGAGCAAGGCCTGGATCGGCGTCTCAGCCCTCATGAGGAACCAATCCTGCCACACCGTGACCGTGGACTTTTACCCCCGCAAGTATGGGCCGATAGATCATCTAAGCTCCTCGGTCTGCGGTTCTTTGTTAGAGCGGCCTGGCAGACTCAGACAGGAGGACGTGTAGCTCTGGGCACACAGACTGAGTAGGGCGAAAGTGACGCCAGGGCCGGGCAGTCTCAGGGCCAACACACCCCAAGCTCCAGCTGTGGTCTGGAATCCGTATGACCCCCCCCCCCCCCCCGGCCCCGGTTTTAAGAGACTGGAATTGAAGAATGAGCAGCCACCCTCTGCTGCCTCCTCTTCCACCGGCTGGAAGCAGAGGACTCTGCCCCTGGCTGGCAGGACAAGGCAGGAGGAGCCTAGCTCTTCCGATGATGGTCTTTTCCTCCAAAAGAGGAAGGCCAGCCACAGAGGAGGCTGCGGGGCTGCAGCCCATGGGGTTGCAAAAGAGTCAGCACAGCCAAGCAGCCACACACACGCAGATAAAGATCTCTTGCTCCGTCCTCTCTCACTCCTGTTACTGGCTGACCCCAAATCGGACGAAATCATTCTGATGGAGGTTGGAAGCCCCGTCACGCCTTGCTCTCCCTCTCCGCCTCTGCCAACTCCGTGGCGGGGACACACCCTGAGGCCCAGGTTGCACTGAGGGCCAAGCACGGCCCTGGGTTCGGGTACCCAGTTCTCAGGCGTTCTGCTCCGCCCTTCCTACGCGTGGTCGTCAGCCTGAGCATTTCGGACTGACTCATCTAAGTCCTTCTGCCCAGTGGTGCGTCTTCCACAATCCCCATCTTCCCCTTCCTCCTCCACCAGGCAAGTCATGACCTATTCCAGAATCTCAGTTTCAGCACTAGCAAATGATAAAATCAGCGCAAACATGGATTCCTACGCAAATTTAGTGGGCTAATGTTTAATTCTCCTCCCACCCCCCACACTGTAAATTTCAAGGTCTAGCAACCCTGGGACAGAGGGTTAAAAAAAAAAAAAAGTCTAGACTTGGCAGGTGGCTCAGTAGGTAAAGAATCCATCTGCAAGGCACTCCAGTATTCTTGCCTGGGAAATCCCATGGACAGAGGAGCCTGGGGGCTACAGTCCATGGGGTCGCAAGAGAGTCGGACACAACCCAGCCACGAAAGAACAACAACAAGAAAATCTAAAAATAGAAGCTCTTCAGTTTAAACTTGGTCACAGTGAGAAGTCTTTCAAAACCTCAGGAGAGTGGAAACAGTAACGGCATTAACGATGACAAAAGCAACACTCGTTTGATTTTTCCTAATGTTTCAAAAGTCAAAATAGCTTAAGATCCAACCAAGCACGTATTCCCCGACTACTACGCTATGAAAAGCACGCTAAAGTAACACAAACGCTCTGTTGAAACCACCAGAATTTGCAAAGCAACTGCTGTAACGTAAGAGCCAAATATGTTTATTAACTCACCGGGGCCTTACCTGTTTGCACAAAAGCCAGCCGAGCCTGAAATCTTATCTGAAGATGGCCAGATGGCAAAGCCAGCATCTTTAATGCGTGAGAAAGGCCCTAGAGGAAGATGCAAGGCCAGTTCTTGCAAAAGGGATTTACCGCAGACTATTCCTGTTGCCACTCGAACAAATAACTCCCAGGAAACCTACTTAGGGAAGCACAGCCCGTCACTCTAACACCTGCAGGAGCGGAATCCTAGCCCACCAAGAGGTCTGGCAGCACATTGTCAGGAAGCGCTGCAGTCAGCCTCTGGCCAGAAAACCCTGGGGGCTCTAGCAAAGGCTTCTGGCATCAGCACTAACATTTCTTTGAAATCAACAACAACGTTTTTTTTGTAATCCTTCAAGTCAGCGAATGTGAGACTGCAAGCCGGATAATGGAGCATGATGGGGGTAGGTGGGAGGTGCGGAAATTTATCTTAATGGTTCACACACTGAGCTGGGGAGGTAGAGGCACCTCAGGCCCCAAGTCAGTGCCTGCATTTCAAAAAGCTTTCAGTGCTCATTCAGCAGGAGCTGATAAAGAATGAACTTGGCCCGCCATTAAAGCTCAATATAAACACCTAGCAGGCTACACTGTGACTTCCCAGGTAGAGAGGATCAGCCGTGTTCTCTGCACCCCTTCCGTATTTCTACCCCGCCTGCCTCCGAGAAGGGCCTGGCCTGCAGATTCACACACGGTCCTGATAATGAAGTGAACAAAATCCTCTCTGTTGTAAATGCCGATTACAGGACCGTGGAGAGTGGGCACAAAGTCAGAAACCACTGCTAACTGATGTGTCTGTTCTCTTTCAAGGAAAAATTGTTCCTCTCAATTACTTCACAGAACTTGGCGTTCACATGAATTCATTTTTCCCCCAGTTGTAATTTGTAGGAGAAATAACCAAATGAAACTCACCTAAGGACCTCATTTTATATTTTTCCCTGTGTGTGCAGGCTCAGTCATGCCCAACTCTTTGCAACCTCGTGGACTGAAGCCCACCAGGCTCCTCTGTCCCTGGAATTCTGCAGGCAAGAATACTGGAGTGGCTTGCCATTTCCTTCTCCAGGGGAATCGTCCCCACCCAGAGATCGAACCTGTGTTTCCCGAATTGGCACTGTAGATTTACCACCGAGCCACCGGGGAAGCATTTTCCCCTGTGATGTAATGTAATTAATCGTTTCTGTTTTTTCTTTTTCTCCTGAAGACCCAATATTCTCACTGGCCAGACTGTAGCAAATGTCCAGCACTGCCGTACAAAGAGCTCCCCTTCTGGGTGCTGACCACAGTGGGTTTTCAAGACATCTAGTCCAGATCTGGGTCTGGACTCTAGGTTACAAGCAAAGGATCATTTGGGGTGCCATTTACTAAAATGCACTCCCTAGAATGAAGGATGGTCCCCAAACGTGGATGAGTAAGGACTTCCCTGACTCAGACGCAAAGTCCACTGACGCGTATGAATCCAGCTTGTGAGATAAAGCAGATGGCTTACAGACCCAAAGCTGATGCCAAGGTGTTTCTCCTTTAAAACCTTTCCCTGGTTATGGCTTTGACACCAGGTAAGACAATAGGCTGTAAAGGAATACTGTTGTGACCGAGAAGGATCGTCTGGGGTCCATGCAGTCCATGCGGGCGGGCGGGGGGTGGGGGGGGTGTCACAAAGAGTCAGACACAACCGAGTGACTGAACAATCACAAACAGGGCCCTCTGGGGTCTTTCTAGAACAGGACTCTCCCCCCATGTCCTCCGCCTGCATTTTTTTGTCTGTAGAAAAACCTTAGTCAAAGAGCACATTTAATCAGAAAGTGAGAACTTGAAGCAAGAAAGGAAGACAGTCAAGCAAGACAAAATAATAATAGTTTAGACATTAGACAAAGTCAAGGACCTTGAGTTCCTCCTCAAAGGCAATAGAAGGATTTTCCTGATGGCTCAGCAGGTAAAGAATCCGCCTGCAGATGCAGGAGGCCCTGCTCTGATCCCTGGGTCAGGAGGACCCCTTGGAGGGGGAAATGGCAGCCCACTCCAGTATTCTTGCCGGATACAGTCCACGGGGTCGCAGAGAGTCAGACGCGGCTGAGCGCACGGCCAGGGCAGTAGAGGGTGTTCTGAGCCGCGCTCTTTGAGCCTTTCTGCAGATCCTGAAACCCCCACCAGGGGGCAGAATTTAACTGCCTGCTGCCCACAAGCACGTAGACCGCAGACCGGCTGGAACCAGAAGGCTGATAATGCTAAATCCCGATGACCTCACCCCCAACCAATCAGAAGAATGTCCACAAGCAGACTGTACACCCCACGACCCGCTCCCTCACCCTGCCTTTATAAACCTTTTCCTCAAAGCCGTGCGGGCGTTCAGGCCTTTTAGGCACTGGCCAGCGGGACCCCTTGCTTGGCACCTGCAATAGCGCTGCAGAGTGAGCTGTCCTCATTACTGTCTTCAGCCTCAAGGGGCAGCCCTTCCGGGGCTCCAAAGGTGCCCATTCAGTGGCATTTCATCCAGTGATTAGAGGTGACAGCCACTGCGTGCCTGGACCCCCAGCACCCCTTTGCCCATGGGAAGCACTCAAGTCCAGGGCTCCCCACACCAGCTCCTGATTCCCGTCGTCACTGTGGGCTCTCTTCCGGTACCTCTCCCGGCGCCTGTTTCGCATCTGCCAGACTCCAGGGGACAGAAACCTCAGAGTCATTTGACCAGGGCGGGTATAATACGAAGACTTTTAAACTATCTAGAGAGGATTCAGTACTAAGGCTGCATACTGTCACCCTGCTTATTTGACTTGTATAAGAGTTCATCATGCGAAATGCCAGGCTGGATGAAGCATAAGCTGGGGTCAAGACTGCTGGGAGAAATATCAGCAACCTCAGATATGCGGATGACACCACTCTAAAGACAGAAAGTGAAGAGGAACTAAAGAGCCTCTTGATGAAGGTGAAAGAGGAGAGTGAAAACTCAAGATTCAAGCATTCAAAAAACTAAGATCATGGCATCCGGTCCCAACACTTCATGGCAAATAGATGGGGAAAAAATGGAAACACTGACAGATTTTATTTTCTGGGGCCCCAAAATCAATGCAGACAGTGACTGCAGTCACAAAGTTAAGACGCTTGCTCCTTGGAAGGAAAGCTATGACAAACCTAGACAGCATATTAAAAAGCAGAGACAGCACTTTGCCGACAAAGGTCCATTCAGTCAAAGCTATGGTTTTCCCAGTGGTCATGTATGGAGGTGAGAGTAGGACCACAAAGAAGGCTGGGTGCCAAAGAACTGATGCTTTGGAACTGTGGTGCTGGAGAAGACTCCTGAGAGTCCCTTGGACTGCAAGGAGATCAAACCAGTTAATCCTAAAGGAAATCAACCCTGAATATTCATTGGAAGGACTGATGCTAAAACTGAAGCTCCAATCCTTTGTCCACCTGATGCAAAGAGCTGACTCATTGGAAAAAACCCTGAGGCTGGGAAAGACTGAGGGTAAGAGAAGGGGGCGACAGAGGATGAGATGCTTGGATGGCATCACCGACTCAGTGAACATGAGTTTGAGCAAACTCAGGGAGATGGTGAAAGGAAGCCCGGCGTGCTACAGTCCATGGGGTCACAGAGTTGGACTGAGCGACTGGCCACACTATTATATATAAAGTAGATAATCAACAAGGACCTACTGCACAGCAAGGGAACTCCCTTTTCTGTAATAACCTATATGGGAAAAGAATCTGAATCAGGTTGCTGTATACTCAAAACAAACACAGCAGTGGAAACGATGTGTGCTCAATCGTGTCCGACTCTGCGGCCCCGTGGACGGCAGCCCGCCAGGCTCCTCTGTCCGTGGGATTCTCCAGCAAGAATACTGGAGTGGGCTGCCCTTTCCTCCTCCAGGGGACCTTCCCACCTCAGGGATTGAACCTGCGTCTGCTGCATTGCAAGTGGGTCCTTTATCTGCTGAGCCACTGGGGAAGCCAAACTCCAATATAAAAAAAAATTAAAGCAGAAAAAAAAAAAAACCCACCACTATAGGAGAGCACAATCCGAAGCTGGCTGAATCTGGGGATGTGGAGGGCCAACTACAAATCACGGGTGGATTAACCCCCTCGTTGTGTAACTGATAATTTGTTTATGTATAACTGTTAGGGACTTCCCTGGGGGCTCAGGGGCTAAAGCATCTGCCTGCAGTGTGGGAGACCTGGGTTTGATCCCTGGGTCAGGAAGATCCCCTGGAGAAGGGAATGGCACCCCACTCCAGCACTCTTGCCTGGAGAATCCCATGGAGGGAGCAGCCTGGTGGCTACAGTCCATGGACTCGCAGAGAGTCGGACACGACTGAGCGACTTCACTTCACTTCACTTCAATGCGTTGTTAGATGCTTACTATTATTTTATCCGTACTTTTGCTTTGGTTGTCTGTGGTTTTGTATTTATGCAACTTTTACCAGGTTTAGAAAACACTGCTATAGTCATATCGTAAAAAAAATTTTTCTAAGTTTTCCTTCCATTGCTGTGACCTGAAGCCATTTGAGTAACATTGAGATTATCTTAAATTTGAAGGTTTGAAAGAATTCCTCTAAGAAAGCAGTGGGACCTGGCACTGGATTTTTTTTTTTTTTTTTTCTAATTCTCTTATGGGAATTTGTGTTTTAAATGTCTGTCTCTCCAGGGATCCGTTTTGCCTCATCATCAGTTTTATCTAGGTTTTTCCACATTTATTTCCACGGAGTTGTTCCAGGGAGCGTTGCTTTCAATTTTTTCCTTAATTGTAACAGTTTCTTCCCCACTGGCGCGTCTTCTTCATGTTTTGTTTTCACGTTGATTTGGCTACAGGCCTGTCAACTTTGATTCTCTGACGGCACTTGTTTGAACAGGGCCCTCATCGTAGCTGCCCCTTCCTGTCCTTCGTTACCAGGCCTTCAGGAAACCTGCCTTTTTGGAGGCGCCCCCTCTCCTCTGGATGCAGGGCCTCTGCTGCTGCCCTGAGGGCGGTCTGCCCTGAGAGTGGGGCCCGCGGCGAGGTTGCGCCGCCTCTGTCCTGCGCGGCCCTCGTGGGTGCTATGCTCTGGAGTCCAGGCAGCTCTGCTCGTCCAAGACGTTCACGCCCCCGTTGACCACTCACTGCAACCTGTGATGTGTGCCCTCTCCCGGTTACGCCGTCGGTCTGGGCTAGAGAGGTTTTATTTGTTCTTTTTCTGACCCGTTCTCAGGATGTGGGAAGGGATTCCAATTCCAGTGGCCTCCATGATCCTTTGGCATTTTTAACCCTAGAATGTTTTCTTTCCTATTAGTCCCACAGCTGGTGACACGTCCAGAGCTGTGGTCTCCACCTTTTGGGTTTAAATGGGGCTTCTCCCGTATGGGAGACTGGTCACGTTGTGGAGGTACGTGGGGAGTGTGGTCAGGAGTACAAGAGAGTCTGGGAAACTCAGCACAGACTATCTTTCAGAGATTCACAACACACGTCCTTTAAACCCCTAAAAGTCTCGAAGGGTCAGAATCGGGAGTAGAAACGAGCTCCTTCACGGCACACCTGCCCACGGCTGGGCCCTCTTTCTTGCAGACCCACTGTGTGCTGGAAGGTGGGGTGCGTTCCCGAGGCAAGTGAGGGCTGAATTGACTACCCCCGACTGGAGGCAACTCAGGGGGACGGATGGCCACCCTGGGCCATGAGAGTGGTGTCATCGCCCATCCCAGGAACTCTGCCCTAAAGTCAGAGTCGGGCGCCCCACCCCCAGGCCCCCACTTCCTCCTGGAGCCGCCACATCTGCTCAGAAACACTGCAGTTTCCACCCATCTGTTCCTTATTCACCGACACAACACTACTGGAAGGCAAGCCCATCAGGGCCCGTCCATATGACGGGCTGGCACGTAAATACCAAAGCGCATCTTCTCTAACGCCAGGATCCGTCAGGGAAAAAGGAAAGGCAGCTTGCACAGACACACCTCTGAACTGGACGCTGGGCACACAACAGAGTCCGCCACTATGGACGTCTGGGAAACCCGGCGCAGACTATCTCTGAGAGTCACAGCACAGCGCCATCCTTCTAAGAGGCTCTGCAGGACTAACGGTTTAACTCTGATCCAGCGTCTCCTAGACGGTTTCCACGGTGAAACTCTTTCTTCACGAGGGGTACTGAACAACTCTTGCAGACTGTTTGGGACACACCCCAAAGATCTGAACCGGGGAACAAAGTACCATGCCCAAAGAGCAGGGCGGGAAGCGGGGAGACTTGTGGGGAGCAGGACTGCGAGTGAGTTCTCCCCATGCTTGTTATGAGTCTATTCTTTCCAAACGCTCCGAATATTAAGCCATATGTGATGAAGTTAAAACACAATGAGCAAAAGCCTCCAGCCCTCGCCCAGACCATTCCTTGAATTAACAGGGAGCACAGAACCCAGCTGCGTCCCCAGGGCTCTGACATCACCAAGTTGCATCGCGCAGTAAGCTTCCTTCTTCCAGCATCGGTACTCATCCGCTCATTCAGCAAACATTTACGAAAGCCCTACTTCCTTCCACATGTTGTTGGGCTCACAGTTGTGCGAGGACCTGACCCTGTCACACTTAGAGCAACTGATGATCACGCCCCTGAATATACAACAACGCAAACGCACCGCAGAGCAGGTAGTGGCTGAAACTGGCTGCAGGAAATGGGCACTAACTCAACAAAGGCGCGAGCATCATCCTGCGTTTGGGGCACAGCACGGGTCACGCTTGCACAGGCCCTGAGGCAAGGGGAACACGGCTTCCCTGGGCATCCAAAGGGCTAGCGCTGCTGGAGTGAAAGAGGACAGCGAGGGTGAAGCAGGGAGGCCAGGGGACAGACACGCGGCCCGTGTCCAGGAGCTTCTGCAGGTTTATTTTGAATCCCGAGGGCAGTAGAAAGTCTTTGACGTGCTTTCAAGCAGGCAGCACCTTTAGAAGACTCCCCTGGTAGCAGTGCAGAGGGGTTGCAGGGCCCACCGTGGCGGCCAGGAGCCCAGGTACCGGGCTCTAGTCCAGGGGACAAGCCTGAGGGCAGGTGAGACGTGAAGAGGCACAGGGAGGTCCAAGTCAAAAGGGCTTGTTGGCAGCACAGACTTGGAGTCAGGATGAGGACAGGCATCCAGAACGCTCCCTAGCTCTAATCTGCACCCCTCGCAGGGACGCTGTTCACCAACGGGGTGGAGGGGGGCCGGGGAGCCTAGCTGTGTTTGCGATCATGGATTTGGTCCTGGACAAAGCGTCTGAGATGCTCTGGGCTGGAGATTTGAATCTGGGGATTTCTCCAGGAAAACAGACGGCGGGCTGTGCGCCAAGAGGAGGAAGAGAGATGGCTTTCTGTGACCCCGAGGCCAGCACTCAAGGCTCCGGGGAGGGGTGTCAGCCAGCAGAGGAGACAGAGGAGGTGTCCCCGCACCAGCCCCTGCCACTCCCGAGATGAAGGCAAGACTAGAGCCGAAGACGCTGCGTGTTTCACCACGGGGCGCGTGAACAGTATTGAACGCTGGTGAGCGATCAAGCACAAGGCGAGCTCCGGAACACGGCCACTGCAGGACCTGCTCTCAGAGTCCCACTGCACGCTGTGTCCCCGGCTCGACTCTCAGGGGCAGGAGCTGCAGACAGCTGGCAACTCGCACACCCTCAGATCAGCCCGTGGTTGTACCGTGACCCCCGACCCCTTCCTACCAGCAGCGCGCTTTCAGATGCATCTTGATTGCAGCGGCCCTGGGTGGGGCGCTGTGCACAGAGAAGCTGGCCGGAGGCACCCCCCTGTCCATCCCGGGGAGACAAGCCTGAAACCGCAGCGCGGGCTGAGTGGCAGGAGGCGGCAGCTATGTGTGAGGTGACGTCACAGGCTGAAGGATCTCTGCGAACTCCGGGAACCAGCTCCCCTCCCTCGGAGAGCACCCCCAACCCAGGGCCGGCATCCAGCTGCAGAAACCTGGGAACACCTTCCCGTGGGAATCCCCCCTCTGTGGAGGGCAGGCCCCTGCCAGTCGTGGCCACTGACATGAACCTCTGGCGCTGCCTGCAAAGCAGATGAACCGGTTTTACCTCATTTTGTATGTAGCAAAGCTTTCAAGGGGGGTATTCTTTGGAGCTGATCTGGGTTTAAGGAAAGGAGAAACAGCACCAGCCGAGCACATTCTTGCAGAACCCCTACTTCTGGGAGAACAGAACCCATCTTTCTGGCTTCCAGGTGATGTTACCCATCGCGTGATGGGGGCTGGGCCCTTGGGTGTCTTTCTGCCCACAAGTCAACGCCTCCCAGCCCCACGCTTCATAGGGTCCATCTCCTCTAACTCAATGAAAGCAAAAACTTTTGTTCAAAGCTGCTAGAAATTATAAATACCTTGGGAATCTTCTACCAGTGCCTACGTTGCGATGAGTACCTTTATCTTAAGTCATCTGTCAGCATCTTCAAATTCGAGTCTTCCCAGAGGCTGCAGCCCACCGCGGTCACAACCAGGGATGGGCCACCTGGCCACCTGGGGATCTCTGTGTCCGGCCAACAGGGAAACAGCCGGTCTTCCCAGAAAAAGTGAGAACGCGAGTGTTTCGAAGAATTTATTTGCTTTCTCCACATTGGTCACAGCTATGGTTTTACATCAGTAGAGTCTGTTACTTACAAACAGAACACACAGGGAAACAAAATCACTCCTGTCTCCGCAAAGTTACACGGTGGGTGCTGGGCTTCCCGCGAGCCAGGGGGGCCCTGAGGTCTCAACAACCTGCACTCAAGTCCTGGTTCTAACTGTGAGAGACGACTTGAAGGTGAGTGACAGGGCCCCAGAGGGGACGGTGCTGAGTGTGCCCTGTGGCTGCAAGGGGGGGTCACACGGAGACCAGGCCCCCCGCCCCCATTCCGGCCCCACGCCGACTCACTCTGCAAACTGCCTCCTGGATCATCGTTGCCGTATTTAAGATACTTACGCAAGGGCTCGTTTTTCAGGCAGGGAGGGCGGTGGTGTTTTGCAGCGGACGGTACGGTGCATGCTTACCTGTGGTGACACGGCTTCGTGCGGTGCCGAGTCAGCCTCTGGGGTCAGGTGTGCTTCCTGCCGTCACTTAGCTCATCTTAAAACCGAGGCTCTGGGGGCATGTGGTGGGGGATGCAAAAATCGCTCCTCACAGGACAACTGAGGACGTTTTTAAGTAAGAGGCGCATGTCATATTAGGATGAACTTTATTTTTACATTGTTATACAATCCATTCATAAACTTAAAAAAAATACAAAGACATGACTTCATTGTTGTCCCAGAAAAGATGTTGGGTGGTGGTACCAGCTTGCTTCCTCTACGGGTCTCCTGCTGAGATAATCTGTGAGCAAAACGCCCCACGTGCGTCCTGACAGTGAGAATGGAGGACACACGGTCTGGTGACACCCCGCCTCCGCCTCCTGTGCGGGCTGACGGACCTTGGGGTGGGCTGCGGTCCCGAGAGAGTGGTCCCAGGACCACCAGCCCATCAGGAACGTCTGCTTCCCTGTAAGGTGGGGGTGGCCCGGCTCCAGCCTCCTCCACAGAACAGTGTGCCTTCTGGGGACACTCATCTCGTGATACGTTTGTCCCCGAAACACACACGCTGATGAAACTTCACTGACTGGAACCCAGCCAGCAGAAAGCGGGAAGCGCCCAGCCCTGTGGACCCAAGAGGTCGGAGGTGGGGGTTCTGAATGGCACACACAGAGAGGGTGCCCTGTGCCCCAGCTCTACCCCACTGGGCTCTGCCCCATCAGGGATGGCCCTCTGGAAAGGGCGGCCTGCTGCCAGCCAGCGTGCCTGCATCTTTTCTGGAACAACCTGGAGTTTACAGTTAGATCCTACGATTGGTACAGACGGTGAAGAAAAGCCGACATATTTAATATGTTACCACTTTACTTCAACTATTTGTCAACATGAACACTGAGAGTTTTGGAAATACATGGTCCGCAGTGTGGCCTCACGCGCCTGGCGCCGGAAGGCATGCAGTACACGTCGACTGTCCCAGGCACACCACTGCCCTTGAGACCGCAAGACAGGACGCCTCGGGGTCCGGGCTCTGCGGGATGACTGGGAGTTTCGGGGTCTGTGGAACTGGGGAGCCTCCCCCCACCCCCCAGCTCAGCCCGGACCGGAACAGACACGCCATGCTTCCCATCTCTCTGAGTGGATGCCCAAGGGAGGAGGACCACGCGGACGGGAAGATAAAGGTGGGCAGGTTAAAGTCACACTTCTCTCGAAAAAAAAAAAAGAAAAGAAAAGGCTCAACTCTAGATTGCTGTATTTGCTCTCTCTGGAGATTAACAAAGTGCTCGGCTTGCAGAATTGCTGGTTTGGAGACCTGGATGATGCGAGAAAGGGGGTGAGGTGAGGTGGGGTGGGGTGGGCAGAGCCCCGGCCGCAGCCGGGGTGGGCTCCCCGGGGCTGTCCCGCCGCAGTCCAGGGCCCCACGCCCGTGCAGTCCCGCGCCAGCTTCGCCCTTCCTGCGGGGGCTCCCGCCCGGCAGGGCCTGGGGCGGTCCTCTGGTCCGCGGCCTAGGAGCACAGCACAGGCGGCTGCAGTGGCTCGAAGGGCTGAAACTGCAAAGGACGGCCCGTGGGTGACTCCGGCCCCGAGGGGGCGGACGGGGCCCCCACACGTGGAAGCGACAGAGCACAGCGGGAGAGCCGGGCGCGGCCCCGGCGGGGGCGGGGGCAGGGCGCTCCTCGCCGGGCTCGGACTGGCCGCGGAGACGTAACACGGGGGCGTGCGAGCACACGGCCACATGGAAATCACGAGGGTCACGGCCACCACTCAGAAAACAAGACGGGAAGCACACACACCGCCCTGGGTCGCTAACCGCCAAGAGCAGCAGCCTTCGGTTCTCTGGGGCGTCTGCCTGCGGCGGCTGGAGAGAGGATGGAGGGGCTATGGTGCTGGGAGACGGGCATGAGCTGGTCGCTTTCATGTGGGAGATGAACGCCTCTCTGCTGGGTGTGGGGCGCCCGCGGAGGGCTCTGAATGAGTGTGCAGTAAACCGGATGCATACGAAAGAAATATGGTTCATGGAAATTCACAGTTATTGCAGCCATTTAAAGTGTCTAAGAGTCTGGGTAACCAACAGTCCGGGACAACCAGTTCTGAACCAGTGCTCCCGAGTTGCTACGGTAGAGTTCACTGCATTTTTAAAATCTATTTGCTTACCTGAAATAACAGAGCAGTTATAATACTGATTACCTATGATAGTCATCTGTTAATAAAATAAGGATTTATACAAAGCAATATCGGACTTTGAAAACACTTAGATGCTATGTTACTTGGCACGTTAGTAGTGATCGCGTAAAGATTTCAGCCAGTCCTGGGGGTGGGGCATCTCTTCTTACGAAAATATGGAAGTATCTGAGTTTGTCCCTAGCGTTTACATTTTTGGTCTAATCTCTCACACCTTTGTCTAAGGTTCTGTCTTCCTATCAGGTAAGTGGGGCTCCTTGTAAAGTCTCTATTGCTAATTCTGTGGACTGAAACGTTTGCCTTTCACACACAAATCCTACCTATACAGTATATATATATATATATGTATATATGTATTTATATATTTATATATTTATATTATATAAAGTTTACTTACGTATTTTCATCAACCATATCAGGTCTACTTAGGTTTTGCCCATTGTCAATAAAAGAGCAATAATGCAGCAAGTTTTGGGGTGTGTGTTTGGTTCTGTCTCTGGTTTTTTGTGTCTTTTCTTTTCCTAGGCTGGGTCATCACCCCCAGGTACAATGAGGGAGCTGGGAGCTGGGTGGGGATGGGGGCCGGGACTCGGGTCAACGTCTACCCGGCCGGCGGCACCGTTTCCGGGCTGGTGGAGGCCAAGGCCCACCTCTCAGGCCGAGGGGCGCCCCTGCCAACTCAAACCGGGGGCTGTGTTCCCTGTGACTCGAGCCCCGGGGCTCGGGGGGGGCTCCGTCCAGGCCGGGGGGCGGAGGGGAGGTGCAAACAGAAGGTGCCCTGGGTCTGGTCTGGGGCTGCCACCCCTGAGCGCGCCTGTGTGGTGTGCACGTGTTCCGGGGGGGTCCGGGACCCCCACTCAGGCTGTCTACACAATTGTGCTGATGCCGCTGGGCTTGGCCTTGCTGCTGGTGGGGGGTGGTGGGGCGGGCGGCTGCCCGTGGTGGTGTGCCGCGTGGCCCGCGGGCAGCGGCGGGTGGCCGTGCGCGTGGGCCCCGTAGGCGGGGTGCCCCCCGTGGGGGCCGTGGTGGCACTGGTGTGCATGCTGGAAGTGCTGTGGGGGGTGGTGGTGGTGGTGGTGGTGGTAGGGGGGCGGGTTCTGCTGCAGGTGGCAGTACTGGGCATGGTGCCCGTGCGCCGGGCCCGCGAGGGGGCCCTCCACAGGCCCCTGGGGGTGGCCGGCCGCAGGGTGTGGCGGGGGCGGGGCTGGGGGCAGGTGCGCCTGGGGAGGGGGCTTCCCTCTCTTACTCCCAAACAGGGAGCCCAGGAGGGAGGAGGAGCTGGGCACAGCCTGGTGTGGGCGAGGTGGGCAGTCTCGTGTTGAAGCAGCTCTCCGGCGCATGTGAGGACTGCTAATGATGGACCCCTAAAAAGGAAATTCATAGAAACCAAAATTAAAAGAGCTTAGCGCACCTACGGAAGAATGATTCTTAAAAAAAAAAAAAAAGTTAAAAAGTTTCACCCAGTGGCTGCTAAGCCTTAGTTCAAAGTGCTGGCCGCAGAGGCCAGGCCGCGTGAGGCTGGACTCAGGGGCCACCTCCGGACACTGCCGTGCAGGTCAGCTGGCAGCCCACGAGGGGGCCTTGGGGTAGAGACACGGGGGGGTAACGCAGCCCTGCTGAGCACCCTGCCTGGGGGGTGGCCCGCGCCTTCAGATCAGAACCGTGTGTCTGCGGGTGTCTGTGAGCGGCGTGTGCGGGGTGGGGCGGGGCGGAGAGGGGCCCGCTCCCGCACACACCCTGCCCTGAGCTCTCCTGGGTCCTCAGTGTCCGAGGGCTTGTGCTCTGCCTGCGGGGAGGGGGTGCTGAGGGCCGCAGGAGGGGCTGGGGGAGGCTCCCCCTGCGGGTGGGCACCGCCTAGGCGTCTCACTGCGGCTACCTAACTACCTAACGCCAACCAAACACGGGATGAGAGGAGACAGAGAGGCCTGCAAGCTGAGCAGAGATGAGAACAGGAATGTCGACATGGCTGGGGATGAATGGAACCTCATGAAATCCACACTGAACTCCTCTCTCTCCCGGCTCTCCGCCCCCGAGCTGGCTGAGCAATTCCGAGGCGCCCTGACTGCAGACACACAGCAATCGAACCTCCAGGAAGGAGAAGCGATGGGGATGGCAGAGCGTGGAAGTCCGAGAGGGCGGGACCGACAGCGAGGGGGCGGGGCCGTGCCTGGAGTGCGGGAGCCGGGGGTGTTAACCATGCTCAGGGGCCGCGGGGCGGGGGTTAAGCGGAGACTAAACCGTGACATACAGACCCGGACCCGCCCCCACCGATCCAGCCCCCACAAGCGGTGAGGGGCGCGGGCGCGTCTAGGCGGGTGGCATGCACGTGCCAGGCAGGCGGGGTGGATCTGGCCTCTGTGGAGAAGGGAAGGAGGAGCGGAAAAAAAAAAGACAAGAGGCAAAAACTGAGGACGGGAGGCAACACACGACAGCCAGCCGGACGGGCTCCTACTTACTTCCACATTGCTCTCTAGCGATCCTGCACTGCTGCGACGCCCTCGCTTCCCTGCCCAGAACATGCAATACCAGAGGTTAGACGCGACGCGGCCCGCGCTGCCACCCGCGGCCCGGCGGAGCCGGGGGCGTGGCGCTGACCACTGAAAAAGACAACGCGGTTCTTAAAAAGCAAAAAAAAAAAAAAAAAAAAAAAAAAACAGACAAAAAGACAAAAAAAAAAAATCTTTTCCAACCAGCCCAACTTTATCCCCCTCTCATGGACCGGAAGCCTGTGGGGTGGGTGCCGGGGAGGGTGGGGACAGGCCGGCTCCTCCAGCAGCTGAAACGAGCCAAGCGGGGTCCTGCACTGCCCTGCGGTGGATTTCACGGTCGTATGTCGCACACACGCGCACGCGCACACACACCGCGGCCTGCAGGGCTCGGGGACTCTCAGGAGACGAGCTCCAGGCCCCCTCTCTCTGGGGCTGCGTTTGCTTTGTGCAGTATCTGGCCGGGGGCATGGACGGGCCCGCAGACCAGCTCTCCCCACTGTGGGCGCCAGACCCCCGGGACGCCACACACCTTCCCGGCCATGAGCCCTCACTGACAACGCCTCTGAATGCCCCGCCCATGGCGCGGGGCAGGCATGCAATCCGCGTTGGCCGTGCCCGAGGAGGCTGAGTCTTCCTCTTGGTTCTGGACGCCCAGAGCCCGCCCCACCCTCCACGGGCCCTCCAGACGACTTCTCCGGGGGTTCCTGCAGGACACCGAGGCTGTCGGGGACGATGGTGCCCAGCTTGAGGGCTTGGCCAGGTCCAGCCTCCAGCCGGCTCTTGGGGGCAGAGAAGGCACTCCAGACATTCTTCCGGCTTCTACAAGCCCCGCCGCGCGGGACAGGTGCTCTCTGTCCACGTCAGGAGGAGATGGGGGCTCTGGCCAATGGACTGAGCGACTTTATTCCCACGGCGAGCAGTTTACACCACATCCGCCTGTCCACGTGAGGCGGGAGACCCTGGCCATGCTGCCTCCGAGCTGGACCAGCCCAGGTGCCCGGGAGACGGAAGGGGCGGCCTTGTGCCGTGGTGTGGCCCACGCCCCGACCTGCGCTGGGCGGATAGGTTGTATCTGGACCCTTTGGGTTGAAACGGTGGCAGCTGCACGTGCCCGCCAACAGCAGGCTGAGGGGAGTGTCCAGGGCCTGGGTCTTCACCTGCTGACCCCCAAACTTGAGTCCAGCTGGGAGCCTGGGGTCCCCTGAAGGTGGTGCCGGGTCCCGGCCCCAGAGCCCACAGGACCGGGCTGCAGGGTGGATGCAGCGCTGAGGACCATGGACAACTGTGCAGACACGGCCCTCGTCGCCAGCCAAAGGTAACCTGTCCCTCCTCATCTTTCAGCAGATGTGGACGAGGGGTGACCTCCCCTTCTTGTCTTGTCTCAGCACAGTAGCGCAGGGGCATGGGGCAGAAACAGAGTTCCCAGCCGCCAGAGGGGGGCCCTGCAGAGGGAGGGGTGGCCCCCCGGCAGCCTGCTGACTCTCCGCCTCAGTGTCCGGCTCTGCCCTCCAGCCAGCCTGCTTCTCCCACCAGGACCGGGCTTGGTGTTGGGGCGTCAAAGGAGCTAAACAGAACCCCTCCTGCCCAGCGTGGGCCAAGACTCAGGAGGGCTCTTACTCGGATGTCCAGGAAGGAATCTGAGTCTCTTAGAACTCATCTCTTCGACTTTGCAGGTCAACCGGAGACGCGGGATGTCCTTGCGCTTGTCTGCACTCCAGTCCGGGCACGCCCGTGGGCACCTGCCCCCGAGAGGCCACGTACAGGCGTGTGGACACGCACACCCCATCTACTGATGGAGGGGGACAGACTGGGGCAGCGCAGCCCGGGGCCCCCATCTCGGAAGCCTGCGCGAGCCTCAGGGAGCGCTCCATCCTAGCCGGCGCCTCTCGAGGGCCAGAGAAGGCCCGGTCAGCCTGGCCACGGCCAGCTCGGAGCTGCATCTGGATGGACAGCTGGCGTGGCTCTTCACAGCCTGCTGGCTTCTCAGGGCGGGCCAGCAGGCCAGCAGGGCCCTGCCCCAGGTTTTGTCTGTGGTCCTCTCAATGGTGAGAGTGACAACGGCTGGCACGCTGGGCCAGGCCCCCCACCGACACTTTGCGGGCGGTGACTCTCACAGACCCCGGGGGCAGCGCTCGTCGCCCCTGCAGCCGGGGAACGGAGGCCCGGAGGGGCGACTTGGCCTAGAGCTGGAGCCAGAGCCCCCTAATCGGCATGCTGAGTGGGCCCAGCGAGGCTCTGCCTGGAGGCCCTCGGGCTCCTTGATCACGGGCTGGCACTGCTCTGGTGCCCCCGGAAGGAGCAGGGGCCCTGGCAGAGGCGAAAGGGAGACCACACAGATGGAGACTGGATGAGGCCTCGCAGCTCCGCAGGAGCTGGGTCGGGGCTGCGCCCTCCTCTGGCTCTTGGCAAGCCGGCTGCCTGGGTCCTGCTGGGCCATCAAACCACGCCTGCCTCCTGGGCTCCCGAGGTTCACGGCGGGCTGAAGCCCTGTCCCTGGGGTCCTGGCTCTCGGACAGCTGGGTGGTCGCAAGACTGGGGCAGCCGCTCTGGGAGCAAGGACGAGCCCACTGCTGGGCGCCACTGGCCCTCCACCTGGGCCATCCCCTGTAAGTCCCTCGCAGCCGGGGATATCACTGCCTCCAAGTGCTTCTCCCTGACCTGTGCAGCACAGGGCGCACGCCTGTGGCCTCTTCAGGAGGTGGCTGACGCTGGCCTGTCTTCCTGTGGAGGTCGCGGGGGGCCCTGTCCCAGGCGGGGACCGAAACATCCGTGGAACCTCACCTCCCACCATCGGGAGCAGGCAGCTTCTTCCTGGGGACCCTCTTCAGTGTAGGATCCAAGGACTCTGGTCCCCTGCAGTCCTTCTTGGCTGAGAATCCCCGACAGAAGCCAGCCAGAGCTCAGAGCTGGGCCCCTCACGCAGCCATGCACTGGGCACACAGCTCTGTCTACAGAGAGCGGACGCCTGGGGTCCTGACCATCAGCAGCCAGAGTAACTGGCCAGCTGCGCTGAGGCCACTCCTATCCAGGGGGGCTGGATGAGGCCCCCAGAAGCCGGAGGCGGCCCCACTGCACAAACCCAAACATGGGCCCTGGGCTCCAGCCTGCAGGGCCCCAGAGCAATTCGGTTATGTCTAGCTGGGTGTCACGAGCCCCAGGAAAACCAGAGGTTCTCAACCACAGCCACGCTGCCAGCCAGACTCTGCCCTCTCCCTGCTGAGGGCACCCGGCAATCTGGAGGGAGGTTCCTGATTGTCGTGACTGGGGTGCTATTGGCATCTAGTGGGCAGAGGCGTCCTGTACAGAGCAGCCCCCACGGCAGGGATGGTCCGGCCCAAGAAGTCAGCAGAACCAGGTTGAGAAGCCCTGCCTGACTCTCACGCTGGCCATGCACTTCGCATTTTCATGATGGAAAGAAAATTTAAAAAATGATGAGACAGAAGCAAAGGAAAAAATCCAACTCAAAAATAAAGAAAACGGGAAAGCTTCTGAGAAATGAACATGCTGAAGAGACGGAGCGCCGCTGGGTGTGGGGGGCGGGCGGGGGTGGGATGCGGTCTCGAGCGGCTCTCTCTAGGGGCCCACAGCTGGCCACGCAGTGATGCCTGAGGCTGCTGGACTGGGCTGGGCGAGCACCTGGCGGGAGAGGGGCTAGGGAAGGGGGAGGAGGCTGATCTCACCCCAAGAGGCTCTCCCCCCAGCAAACCCGGGTCACGTCGGGCTCCCAGAGCCAGGGTGCAAGTCGAGGGTCCCAGGAGCCTACAGCATCGGGATGGCCACATGTCCACATGCCTGGCTGCCTCCGGTCCACCTCCACACTGAGCCAGCCTCTTCCGGGGAGGAGCTGCCTGGCCAGATGCGCCTCGTGGGGATGGAAAGGCTGCCCCCTTCAGCCTATGGCCTCCCTGACAGCACTGGCAGGCAAAGCAGGCTGGGGCAGCAGTCTCCCCACCCCCACCACTGCCACGGCCCGGCGCTCCCTGAAGCTCCAGGCACAACCCCCACCCCAGGAGACCTGGGTGGCTTGCTTGCGGGTTAAGAGGCTGGCAGCAAACCACACACGCACAGAAACGAGCAAACGACACTGAAAGACACTCCCGCCCAGGCTTTCTCCCGTCGCCTCTGGGCTGGACGGAGGCCCGGAGTTCCTGGGAAGGGGACCTCTGCCGGGAGAGCAGGCCCCGGGACCACGGGCGATGACAGGGCCCCTGACACGGTGCAGCGGGCATCGCCCCCCAGCCCTCGTCAGCGTGAGGCGCAGGCACAGGCAGCGCAGATCGACGGGGCTTAGCTTGCCTTGCGCAAGAGCCGGGCTCAGGAAACAGGAGGGCAAATAAAGGCAGGGGAGACGGGGTACCCGCCCAGCTGTCCTGCTTCTGACCGTGCAGCCCCGTTCCCTGGGGCCTCCGGGGGATGCCCTCTCTGCCTGCTCAGATGCTATGGTGGGTTGGGGGTGGCCACCCGGACCAGCTCAGTCCAAGCCCCTCTGCCGCGGTGCTCCCCCCCCGGCCAATGTAAGCCCGCTGCGCACGGCGGAGCTTCCTGTGTGCGCTGGGCAGGGGGCGGTCTGGCCCGGCTCTTACCCGCTTCCGAGAGGTCTCGCAGGGAGCTGCTGAGGGCGCTGCGCTTGAGCCCCTCGCCTCCAGCGTAGCTGTCGTCCAGGCAGGCCCGGCTCAGCGTCCCGCCGCCCGGCTCCTTCTTGAGACTGGGGCACTGAGACATGCTGGGCCGCACGACGCCCTTCTGCTTCTCCAGCTCCGCTGCAGCAGAGCGCCGGGCAGTGAGCAGCAGGGCCCTGGCCCAGGGCAGGCAGGGGGTGGTGGCGGGGCCGGGCAACCCCCGGGAGGGCGACGCAGAGCAATGGGGGGGCGCAGTGTGCTCTGGGTGGCACAGGGCCAGGGTTGGCGGAGAGACGGAGGGGCGAGGTCCTCTGGGGAGGAGCTGCAGTGACGCCCTCCCAACCCCCCGGGACCGAGGGAGACCCCGCAGGGAGGCTGCAGAGGTCAGGGCACCGAGGCCTGCAGGAAGCTCAGCGACTCGGGGGGAGACTGCGTTCCTGGGACTAGAGCGGAGCCAGGCTAGCCTGGCCTGGCCGTGGATGGAGGCTGGGGAGCGGGGGCCGCTCCTGTGTCCCCTGGAACATGAACACTGCAGGAACGAGGCTCAGAGCCGGGCAGTGGCGGGGGTGGGTATCGCCAGCTTTCAGTGGAGCCCGGGATGGCCTCAGCCCTGAGTCCATCTGGTGCTTGGGCCCAGAGGACATCAATGCCAGCCACGCTTCGGTGTGGGAGCTCAGCTCCAGACCTCCGGACGTGGAGGGGCGGGGGCACCAGGAACGCCGCGGCCTCCTCGGGGCCATGATGTAGTTCCCTGGGCAGGACAGGCTCTCACCCGGAGACCCCTGCACCGCCCCCTCCACTCCCATGCTCCTCCTGTGGTCTGGGTGGCAGGGTAGGGGGGTGGGCGCTGTCCAGGCACGTGGCCACGGGAGGCCAGAGGGCCAAGGCTCCTGCGTCACGCCCGCCCCCGGCCGCGCCCGTGACCTACCCTCTATCCTGTGCTTCTCCATTTCCTGCACCTCCGCAATGGACTCTCGCAGGTCGTCGGTGAACTTCTTGCGGTCTTGAGGGTTGGGGGCATTGAAGTTGATCAGCACTTTGATGTCGGCCCCTGGGACGGCAGACGTGAGCCGGATGCCGTTGGGGTAGTCTGCGGGGGACGTGAGAGCGCGGGCCTGTGTGCGGGCTCCCCGGCTCCCCTTGGGCCTTGCGTGTCCATGGGGCTCCCCGGACGCGCGCCCCCCACGGGGAGGACAGGCCCCATGGCGCAGGCTGCAGGGACTACCAGATAGCCCCCCGGCTCCCGACTGGGGTCCGCACTGCTCCATGTTCGAGCCGGGCTCAGATCTGGCTGAGTGGAGGCAGGGCCCGGCCCTGGTCCTCCCCTCTGGACGGGCCTGCAGCCTGGACCCTGAACATCAGGGTCCTCGGTCACTCTGCCTGGGACGTGAGGCTGGCTGGGTGCTGAGTCTGGGAGGAGACGGAGGCCGTGTCCCCCCTCACCTGTCCAGTCACCTCGGGGGACCCTGCTGTCTCCTGCCTGGCCTCTGTGCCTACCCCGCCCAGCTCCCTTGGGGACACTGTGGGCGCCCCACAGCCAACAGCACCCCCTCCTCCTTCCTGCCTGGGGCCGCCTCTGAGCTCTCGGGGCTGTGGGGTCCTGGTGCCCCCTCTCTCGTCAGTGGGAATCGACTGCCCGGCGTGCGATGATTCTTGGCCCGGAGGACAATCCCATCACAGCTGAGACCTGCTTCAAGGCTGCGAGCTCCAACGCTTAGACGCCTGAGCAGGTTCCTAAAATTGGGATGCGGGCTGGGGAGACAGCAGCTTGGGGAGCCCGTCCACCGTGGGGGGACTCGGGCCTCACGCGCCCAGACCTGGCTTTCGGGAGATGCCAAGGACAGCTGAGCCCTGTGTGACGATCTCAGAACCAGTCCAATAAAATGGAAGACGAAGTTCGGACCAAGTCTAACGTGAGTGGGCCGGGAGCTGCCTGTGTGAGACCTGGGTGCCTGAGGTGACCCTCCCCTGAGGACCTGGTCTGGTCAGGCTGTTCCCAGGGGGCCCCTGCCACCGCCACCCCTTCCCCAGGGGGGCCTGTTGGACAGAACAGAGCACGTGGCGCCAGACTCCCCGGGGGAAAGCAAGGCGGGGGCAGCCTTCCAGCCTGGGGGTGTGCGATGCCCCAAGACGTCAAACAGCCAGGCTGCACAGCCTCCAGCGGGCAGACCCGGGGCCCTGGTGGGAACCTCGGCAGCCCCTCAGGCACGACCCTTGCCCGACTGGTCAAACCCACTGGATGTCTTTCCTGGATGTCTTTCCACCAACATTTTATTTAAGTAAACTCACTCTGCCCTAGATGTAAAATCTTATCCCCTGCAAGAAGTTAACGGCAAAAGTCAACGTAACGAGCCCCACATCAGATGACATGAAATGCTCCCTGGTTACTCTGAGCCTGCAGCCGGCCCTCTGTTGGTGACAGTGGGAAGATGGACTCTGGGCGCTGGGACCCACTTACACTGGTTTTCAAAGAGCAGCACCTGCATGCCGTACAGGGAGAAGGACTGCCGGAAGCTGTACGTCACCGAGTTCTTCTTCTTCTGGAAGATCTTGGTGACCTGGGGACAGGCAGACACAGAGGCTGAGCCCCAGGCCCGCACTGCGGGGGCACCCCAGGCAATCATGGTTCTCGCAGCCCCCAGGGCTGTGTCCTCCTGTGTGAGGAACCCCCACCCCGCCCCGTCCCGCGGCTCTGAGGCCAGCAGGCTCCCAGGGCAGCGAAGGGCCGGTAGGAGGAGGGACACTCATGCCCGCAGGCCCCACGCAAGCCCAGCGAAACACGCCCACAGATGAGTCGGACAGCAGAGGACACCAGGCCCAGCAACTTGCTCAAGGTCAGGGGCTCTTAAAGGACTGGAAGCCGCATGTCTGGACTCCAGGCTCAGGGGCCTGAGCAGAGTGGCTGGTCTCCCTCGGGCGGGGCCAGGGGCCAGGGGTCCCGGGGAAGAAGGCGGCTGCGGGACTGTCTTCACCCCAGGCTGCCTGTTTTGGGGGCAAGAGCTCCACGTCCTCTTGGGGAGCCCCTCTCTGCCACGCCCAGCCCTCCAGTCCTGGGGCCAAGGCTGGGCCTGCTGCTGCCCGGGGAGCCATGAGGCCTCTGCTAGGGGTGTCAGGAGGCGGCTCCCCGGAGGCTGAGGGGCCGGGCCCGGAGCTGCGGAGGCCCAACGCTCCGCCCTGGAGGAGGTGGCCCAAGGTGCCGGGGGTCTGCGCACCCAGCCCCGCACCGGGGGCCCACGTACCACCAGGAGGTCGTTGAACAGGAAGATTTCGCGCTGGTGCAGCCCGAGCTTCTGGGGCTTGTTCGGGTCCGGAACCTCGAAGAGCCGGCAGTAACACACGAGGCGGCGGTGCGGCAGCGACAGCACCTGGGGGGGGAGGGGGGCCGCGTCAGCCCCGGAGCCCGCCCCGGAGACCACGCCCCGGAGCCCGCGCCCCGGAGCCCGCGCCCCTGAGCCCGCCCCTGAGACCACGCCCCTGAGACCACGCCCCTGAGCCCACGCCCCTGAGACCACGCCCCTGAGACCACACCCCTGAGCCCGCCCCGGAGACCA
>NW_024070193.1:1769731-1822327 GCF_014754425.2 Oryx dammah
CGGAGACCACGCCCCTGAGCCCGCCCCTGAGACCACGCCCCTGAGCCCGCCCCGGACACCGCGCCACGGAGACCGCGCCACGGAGCCCGCCCCGGAGCCCGCCCCAGAGGCCGCGCCCCAGAGCCCGCCCCACAGAGACCGCGCCACGGAGACCGCCCCAGAGCCCGCCCCACGGAGCCCGCCCCGGAGCCCGCCCCACGGAGCCCGCCCCGGAGCCCGCCCCGGAGACCGCGCCACGGAGACCGCCCCTGAGCCCGCCCCGGAGCCCGCCCAGCGCTGAGAGCCCAGGGGAGCCTCCGAAGCGCCCGACACGTGCAGCCTGAGCCCCCAGACTCCGGGCCCTCTGTCCCGAAGGATCTCAGCCCCGCCGTTTGAGTCTGGGGGGCCGTGTGGGGACCTGAGCCAGCAGTCGCCACCCCAAGAGGACGGTCCCCGCCTCCCGCACACACGGCTCTCCAGGGCCGAGCTCGGCCAGCCGCAGGGACATGGGGGGAACGTGCGCCCAGCCTGACGCCGTCGGGGGAGGGAGATAGGATGGCAGGGCACGGGGCCGGGGCAGGGGGGGGGGTCACACGAGTGACGGGGGTCCTGGGCCCTGGCCTGGCGGCCAGCAGAAGGGACTGGGGAGGCAGACCCGGGGCAGGTGTGCAGGGGGAGGGCGGGAGGCCTCAACGCCACCCCAAGGCCACTGGTTCAGGCGCAGGGTCTCGGGGCCTGGGGACACGCTCGACCAGGCCCAGATGAGACGCATGGAGACCATCTGCTTTGGGCCCGACAGCACAGCCCTCCCCACAGGGCCGCCGAGGTCCGAGGTGGGGAGAACTGTGACAAGCAAACTTCTCATCGCTACGGAGAGTGACTCGTGCAGTCGGAGCGGTGGGTCTGGGGGCCGGGGGCTTGCGGGAAGCACAGAAGGGGAAGCGGGGGCACTCACACAGCCGAGCCCGTGGTGCAGGGATCCGATCTACAGGGCAAATGGTGAACAAACAACAAGAGGTTAACGCCCCACACGTGCTCCGGGCCCTGGTGGAGACCCCAGGGACACCCCTCCCGTGGCACCTCCCCGGCACCCCCAGCGGGCTCGAGGGGAGCCCAGGGCATGAGGGGGCCAGTGTACAGTCTCAGCAGCTAGCTAAAACAAGGCCTCAGGCTCTCTTTGGAGGGACCCAGAGGGAAGCCACTTAGATGGCCCTAAAGGTGATGTAATTCACCAGTCCTGACCGGAGGAACCAGGCTCCAGAGGCATCAGGGATTGGCCTGGGGTCGCAGGGCTGGGGGCTCCTGGGTGCCCAGGGGGTGCCGCTCCCTGCGACGGGCGCAGACCACCTACCGGCTTCTTGCCCACGATGAGCTTCTCCACCTTCTGCACCTGTGACACGTGGTCCTCGTTCGTCTTCAGCTCCCGCTTCCGGATCCGCTCGTAGATCCCGACGAGCATTTCACGGGGGATGTCCTCCCCGTCATCCACGCCTGTGAGGGGACAGCGGCCAGCTCACCCCGGGGGCACCACATCAGAACCACGTCCCTCCCAGCCCACAGCTGCTGGACGGGTCCTGCCCATGACGGAACCCCAGCTCCAGCTCCAGGCCAGCTCTGCCCCGGCTTAGCAAGGAGGGGCCTTCCAGCCACGCTCGGGCGGCTCTGTAAACACTGCCTTGCTCGATCCCGGCCGCAGCGCTGGGGGGCTGGCCCACGTCCTCATCTGGCCCCTTGTCAGCCTGACATCGAGCCTCTCTGAGCCAGGAGCCCTCCCCCACAACACAGGGCCCCCAGAGTGTAGCGACCTCACAGGGACAAGGGCAGCTCAAGCCTCCTCCCTCTCGGACAGCTCAGTGGTTCTGAGTGGCTGCTGTCTCATTTCTGGGACTCGAACCCCAGTCGCTCTGATGACACGCTCATGCCTTTTCTGCTACACGGCCCTGGAAGTGGTGCCGGAAAGACCCAGCCCAGCTCAGGAGAGATGCGAGCCCCAGGCCTCGGTCTGCAGGCTCCTGGGGTGGCGTGCAGCAGTGGGACGGCTCAGCCCTCTGGGGGACCGTTCGGACTCGCCCGTCCCCTGCCTGACGCCACGCACCTCAGGTGCGCTGCATGCCTTCAGGGGTCTGGCCCCTGGGACGTGATACACGGTTCTGCCTCCAGATTGCAGAGAATGGAACAAACCCTTGTGCCTGGTGGGGGACTAGTCGAGCGGTCCTTGTGGGGACGCCAGGGCAGGGAGGACTGTGTGTCCGCAAAATCGAGGTGCGCAGACGCGGCAAAGGCCCTTAGATTTATGGCTGGGTCTCAACCCAAGAGCGAGGTGCCAAGTGGAGGGGGGGATGCCAACTGCGCATGTCTGCACCGGCTCCCGGGGAAGCTCTGGGAGGCACAGTGGGACTCAGCGCTGGCGCACGACCTCTGGGGCTGGGAGGGGCCCTGCGGAGGACCTTCTGCACTTCCCGGGTCTTTTTGGACAGATTCCAGTTCGTAGCAAAGTTAAGCGGAAAGCACATCCCGGCTCCGCCACAGTCAGCAGCCCCATCAGAGCGGTGTGTTCGCTACAACTGGAGACACCTACTCGGACGTGCCCCAGTCGCCAGAGGCCACAGGTCACGCACGGATTCCCGCGTGGTGTCCATCCCCAGGTCTGGACAAACGTGCAGCGACTCGTGTTCATGGTGACAACACCACACGGAGACTGTCCCCCACCCTGAACACCCTCTGGGCCCCCTCTGCATCCCTGCCACCCCCGCCCACCTCCGGAGTCCTGTCTCCCCAGCCTTGCCCCCGCAGGACGGGGCGCAGCTGCAGTCACCCCGTGCAGGCTTTGCAGAAGCGCTGCTCTCATTTGGCAGCGTTCACCTAAGGGTCCTCCGTCTTTTCCAGACTCGGCAGTTCATTTTTTGCAGCGCTGAGTAACAGTCCACGGTCTGGATGGACCAGGGCTCGTGCACCTACTGAAGGGCAGCTGGGGGGGCTTCCTGGTTTGGGCAACTGTGAATCATGGGTTTCTGTGCAGAGGGGAGTTTCCGACTCATTCAGGTAAATTCCAAGCAGGGTGACTCCTGGGTCACGTGACTCTCTGGCTTCTAAACCACGTGAAGATAGGACCCATCCAAACTATAAATGTAAGGGACTTTCCTGGTGGTGCGGTGGCTAAGAGTCCATCTGCTCACGTAGGAGACGCAGGTTCGGTCCCTGGTCCTGGCAGATCCCACGTGCTGCTGCGCAGCGAAACCCGTACACCCCGACTCCTGAGTCCACGCTCTAGAGCCCGTGAGCCGCCACTAGCGAGGCCACCACGCTAAGCAGCCCGCGCACCGCAGCTAGAGCAAGCCCAGGCAGAGCAGCAAACAGTACGGCCGAAGCTGAAGCGCGTGAGAGAGTAAGCCTGCGTCGACACACTCGTACTTAAAACCAAACATTCAGAGACAAATATCAGTGAAAGCAAAACACCGCTCGTCAGGTGTCCAGGCCCCTCTCCTGCCTCTCCTGGGACTCCCAGAGCTGCCGGCTACTGGACCTGGCTGCGGGGCCTGCTGGGCACTGAGTGATGCCGGAGAGAAGGTGTCTCCAGTGTGTGTGGTGGGGTGGGGACACCTTCCCCTAAGACGAAGGAGCTGGGCATGCACTTTGTGCAGAAGTGCTGGCCTGGCCTTGGAACTCCTGCCTCCTCCAACTCTCACTTGCTGTGTGACCTCGGGTGGGTCCTCCCTCTGAACCTTCAAAGCTCAGGAAGGCGGGGCAGAAACCCTGGGGTCCCTGGCTTGAGGACAAGAGGTCATCGGTGGGAACGGCCCAGGCTCCCAAGACACAGCCAAGCAGCTTGCTCTCCTGGTTCTGGGGTGCTCGGCCCCCACCCGGGAATTAGGGGGACACAGCCGCCCCTCGCCATCGTGCTGGGACGGCGGAGCACACAGGTGCACGAACCGCGAGGGCACGGACGTGAGGGTGGCTGGCCGGCAGGTGTGTGTCCCGGCAGCCCCGTCTTCTTCGAGCCCCTGGGCTCGTTTCACACACAGCAGAGGCCCCAGTCCCATGGCTGAGGGGCTAAACGAGAGGAAGAACCGGAGCCCCCGAAGGGTCACCAGGAGCACGCAGCTCACAGCCAGCTTTCCCATGGGCGACAGGGCCACGGGGCTGCCATGGAGGCCAGACCGGAGGCTGGGGGCGGGCAGTGCTAGGAGGCCCCGGGCGCCCGGCCCCCGGCCTGCGGTCCCTCTGCCCTCTGGCCCTGCAACCGGCCTGGGCCCAAACCCTGAGACCAGGCTTCACATCCCCCTCGGGACGGGCCCCCCCCACCCTGAGCTGGCGAGGCTGGGGTGGCTCACCGCGGAGGTTCTTGACGAAATCCTCCAGCTTCATCTTGCGCTCGGGCTTGACGTTGGGGCTGTACATGTCGGTGTTGAGCAGGATGATGGCGAACGCCAGGATGAAGATGGTGTCGGGGTTCCGGAACTGCCGCACCACCCCGGGGTTGCAGATGCAGTACCGCTGGCTGGGGCGGGGCGGGGGGGGACTTCAGCCGGGGCAGGAGGCCAGCCCACCCCTCGCCCACCAGCGGTCCCAACACCCGAGGCTGGTCACTTGTCTCAGAGCCTCTGGACCAGCAGAGCTGGCCCTGACCGTCTGCCCGTTTGCTTGCCACAGGAGTCAAACTCTCTGCCCCCCAGCTGGATGGCGGCTGCTCAGGCTGAGGACCACACCCTCGGGCCCCCTTGGAGTGCTGGCTGCTGGCAGGCTGTGCCCTAAAGGCGTGGTGTGCCCTCCGCCCCACCCAGGTGGGGACGGACCCGCCCCGGGGCCCTCAGGTGACAGGAGCCTAGGGCTGCAGGTCAGCGGGCAGCCCACCTCCGGCTAGTTTCAGCCCCCCGCTGCTGTGGCAGCCTCGCTAACACACAGCCTCCAATACGCCCCCACACCTTCCCAAAGCCCCCTCCACTGGCGCCCTTGTGGAGGGCTGGGTGGTTGGGGCAGGGATGGAGGAGAGGAACCAGGAGGAGTTTGGCAACTTAAGCTCGCAGGCTGCAGCCGTCAGAGCTTGGACAGCCTGGGCTTCGGTGTTCTCGTCCTTCTCCAGGAAGTCCTCCTGGATGGAAGTGTCTGACTGCTCCCCTCCCAGGGCCTGGGGTCTCTTCTCACCCACACAGAGACCAGGGGGCCGGGCCTCCCACACCCAGCATGCACTGTTCCGGCGGGAAGGAGGGCTGCAGACAGCTGGCCTCGATCACAGGCTCTCTGGGGTGCCAGGCGCTGGGCTAAATGCGCCCACACATCCCAAGTGGTTTACCCGCCCAGCCACGCCAGGGTAGGTGCCATCATCATCCCCCTCTGCCGGTGGGGACTGAAGCACAGAGAGGTTAAGTAAGCAGTACAAGGTCACACAGCCGGTACGGGGCGCGTGTGTCAGAACCAGGCTCTCTGTGTCTGAGAGTCCGCCCTGCAACGACGCTGACGGATTCGGGAGCCAGCGTCTGAGGCCCCGGCTCCAGCACTGGGCCGCTTGGTGCCCGGCACCCAGAAGGGGCCCCCTGCCCCTGAAGGGGGATTCTGCCCTTGGGGCCCCGGCCTCTGAGTGGGGGCCCTTCCCTGCCGGCCTGGCCCGCACCTGAAGGCCTCGATCAGCCGCTCCACCTTCTGCGCCTCCCCCTGCACCCGGATGTGTGCCTGGAACTTCCTCAGGGCCTCGTCCAGCTCCATGGCAGAGAAGTCCATCTCGTCCACCACGCAGCTGGAACGAGAGCCCGTGGCTGGTCAGCGACCCTGCCCCCTCCCGCCGGGGGCCGAGGGCTCAGAGCAGGGAGGCCCGGAGGGAGGCTCTCCCAGGCGTTTCCAAGGGGCATCCAGAGGGGTGGTGCCGTTCCCACCCGCTGATCTGCAAGGAAGGCAGAGCTGGGGAGGCCGCGGGGGCCAGGGGACTCTGGCCATGGCCCTGCCCCAGCCTGACTGGGACCCCTGAGCAGAGAAGGTGGGTCTGCACCAGGGACCCTCGAGCGACCACCCAGCGGGGCTGCAGAGGTCCCGGTGTCCGCTCCCAGGGACCCCGTCCACTGGGGCGATGCTCCCAGCACTCTCAGCCATCGGGGCAAGGAGCAGGTGGGGCCCCACGGGAAGGTCTGCTGACCAGCACTCGAGGAGGATGCCCGGGGGGCGGGGGGGCGGGCGTCTTGCTATTTCCTGAGGCTGCCGATATTTTCTGATCTAAGGAGAACAATGCCCGGATTTCCTACGGACCAGCAGCAGCTTGGAGGAGTTGGGGTGGGGGGTGGGGGGTGGGGGGTGGGGGTGGGCTAAGGGCTGGCCGCAGGCCAGGGGCTGGGCTGGATGGTGGTCTTGGGCCCCACTCATGGAGGAGCTAATCAGCTCTCCTTGGACGGGTCCTCCCTGGTTTCAAAGGGGAGGGGGCAACAACCCCGCTATTGGAGGGAGCTGGAGCAGAGGGGCTGTGGGGGCACAGGCTGCCTCTCCAGGGTGTCGGCGTGTCTCAGAGTGCAAAGCTGTGTGTGTGCTCTGACCCTGTGCCCGGCGCACCAGCCAGGTCGTTCATCCTGTGCAGGGCCTGGGTGGGCAACATGCCCACGGCAGGCCTGGAGCCATGCCCCAGGTCCCAGCCAAGGGCACCCGCTCTGAGCCACCTACTGCTGGCCCTGGCTTCTCGTCTGTGGAGGGGCCTATGGACCCCTAACACCCCCTGCGGGTGGAGGGAGGACAGGGCCTGTAACAGCGCCCGCCCAGCAGCCACAGGCCCCAGACACGGAGCCGCTCCTCTCAGGACAGTCGGGGGGGGATGGGGGTGCAGGCTCATGCAGGCAAGCCTTCTCAACCCTGCCAGCCATTCCCAGGGGCTAGAAACTCCTTCGTCTGCAGGGTCTGGGGCCGCCAGCCTGGTGGGCCATTAGCCCATCTCCCGGCAGGAGAGGGAGGAGGATGGGGCCCGAGCTTGGCCGGCCACCCACGCCGCACCCAGGACGGCAGCACGGAGGCCGCGGAACCAGGGCTGGGGCCGGCCCTGCTGGACGGGGTTGGAGGTACCCAGGGTCTGCGTGCGTGTGGGGAACAGACAGCGGGGCCCCCGGCCCACTGGAGGTGCCCGGGGTCCCGTGCGTCCAGGGGCGAGGCGGCCACTCACTCGAGCACGTCGCGATTGAACTGCTTCTGCCGGTTGCCCAGGAACTCGCCGATCATCTGCCGGCTTAGGCCCTTGCGCTGCAGCAGGAAGTGGGCCACCCCCACCGGCGTGTCGGGCACGAAGCCGCGCTCGATGAGGTACTGGACGCCCTTCTCGGGCTTCCTGAGGGTCGAGAGACAGGCTCAGCTGGGTGTGTCTGCCCCCGCCCCCCTCCGCAGCACCTGGTCCTGTCCCAGCCTGAGTCCACCACCTGGGGCCCTGGGACCGTCCAGGCGCCGTGCCCAGCCTGGGCTAGCGAGGGGCACACACAGCGGCCCCGCCCGGCACGCGCTGGCCGCCCGAGGACAGGCTGGACGGCCCGCACCCCGAGAACCCCCACGCCGGCTCAGCCCCCATGGCGGCTCAGCCCCCAAGCCGCCCCCCCCGCTGCCCAGGAGCCTGACCACCCTTGCGGGACGGGTGTGTTAACATGGGCGGTGCCTGGAATGCGGCGCACAGCAAGTAAGCACCTGAAGGCTTACGACAAACCTCCACGACACCGGAGGACACGGAGGCCCAGAGCCAGCTCCCACTGCGGTCGGAGACCTCGGGGCCTGGTGCCAGCTTGGCTGACCTCACGGGAAGGTGCCCGTGATCATAAGAAATAGGGCGGGAAAACAGGAGCCTTGGACAGGCCCGGAGCCCCTGAGGGGCACTCTGGGGGCGTGGCAGTCAGAGCCGGGGCTCCCTGTGGCCGCATGCTGACGGGAGGCCCTGCAGACTCCTACGTGCGGGCTGGCCTCCGGCTGCGAGGGGACCCCGCTATCTGTACCCCGGGTGGCCTCACCACCCCAGCCTCGCACCCGAGCTTGGCAGGGAGCGACCTGCTGGGTCCTGGCGCAGAAGGGGTGGCCCAGGGTCCCCTTTCCGGCCCGGCCACGGGTGCTGATGCGTGGACGGGTGACACTGCCTCCCTGCAGGCGAGGCCGCACCCTCGACAGCACGCTCTGCAGCTGCAGGCCTGTCCTGGGAGTGGCCACTGAGCCCCTGCAGTGGGCCCAGCCGGGCAGCTGCACGGACTGTGGTCACTGGGAAACTGAACTGAAACACCCCCTGCAGCCCGGCCTCAGCTCTGCCCCTCGACTTGTAAAGGGCTGAGGCCCCCCAGTCACGAGGGCTGCAGTGAAAAGTCCTCCAGGGGTTTCCACAGTCTTAACGAGCTGATTCCACAATCAGTGTGGAAGAGTAACTGCCAATAAGAACCAAGACTGCTGTTTAAAAGGACAAAAGAGGAGTTTCTGCCCTAAGAAAGCATGTAAAACCAAAAGCCTGATGTGGGCACAGGAAAAAAAAAAGAGCCCCTGACCATGAGCGTGGAGGGAGCTTCACAAGGATCTTTGATCCTGTTCACGGATGCAGCCAGGCCCCCAGCACAGGGCCGGCCTGCACGAGCTGTTCCATGAGTATCTGCCAAGGAAGGGGTGGGATCCCAGCACAGACCTCGCTCACGGAGGAGTCATAAGGGACCTCAAGTCAACAGAGAAAGGACAGACGATTCAATAAACTCTGTGAACAACCAGCTACCTTCCACCGAATAATAGCTACACTCCTCACCGGGTACCATTCTCCAAACCAAACGTCAGGCAGACGTACTAAAGGATACAAAACAAAACTACAGCAGTCCTGAGGAAAATATTTTAAACCTATGAGATGACCTGGGGTGGAGTCTCTTAAAAGAAAACATAAAAAGAACAAAGTAGCACCCAAAGAGAACCGCTGTGTTGTGTGCTTGAAGCTAGGTCATGGGTCAACTACATCTCAATAAGAAAAAATGTAAAAAAGAATGAGTAACTTCTGTTAAACCAACAAAGCATAAACAAAGTTAAAAGATGTATCCTCAAAACCCGCTGAACTAGACACTTTATAAGGACAGATCTTATAGTATGTGGATTCCACTACACAAGTTTAACAAAAAGGCAGCCAGTGACAGGAAGACATTTCTGTAATTCCACAGAGTCAGCATCCACCACATATAAACAGCCACTAGGAAATCAAACCAACCTGGACAGCATATCAAAAAGCAGAGACATTACTTTGCCAACAAGGTCCATCTAAGCAAAGCTATGGTTTTTCCAGTGGTCATGTGTGGATGTGAGAGTTGGACTATAAAGAAAGCTGAGCGCTGAAGAACTGATGCTTTTGAACTGTGGTGTTGGAGAAGACTCTTGAGAGTCCCTTGGACTGCAAGGAGATCCAACCAGTCCATCCTAAAGGAGATCAGTCCTGGGTGTTCATTGGAAGGACTGATGTTGAAGCTGAAATTCCAGTTCTTTGGATACCTGATGCAAAGAGCTGACTCATTTGAAAAGACCTCGATACTGGGAAAGATTGAAGGGGAGAGAAGAGAAGGGGACAACAGAGGATGAGAGGGTTGGATGGCATCACTGACTCAATGGACATGAGTCTGAGTGAACTTTGGGAGTTGGTGACGGATGGGGAGGCCTGGCGTGCTGCAGTCCGTGGGGTTGCAAAGAGTCGGACATGACTGAGCAACTGAACTAAACTGAAATGAACTAAGGAAATCAAAAAGAGAAATAACAGAAAAATAGGCAAGAAATAAGAACAGGCATTCTGTAGAAGGAAAAACCAAAATGGCCAAAAGATACAAATACGGATGCTCCATCTAAGCAGCAGGCAGGCAAATCCAAAGTGAAGCAAGAGACGCTATCTCTTCGCTTGGACTAGGGAGGGAGATGAGGCTGAGTGCGTCCAGATGTGGGGAGACGGGTCCCCACGTCCGGCTGCAGGCTCCACTTCAACGCACAGCCCCTGGACGTCCCTGGGTCCGGCCACCAGCAGCAAAGCGTGTGGCAGCATCAGAGCAGGACAGTGTGCGTGGCCCGTGCCCAGCGGATGTCCGCAGGGGCCAAGGGGACGGCAGGGAGGCACAGGCCGGACTCCGCGGGCCCGGTGCTCTCTGAGCTCCTTCCACGCGGGCTCATCTCCAGCTCACACCCCGTGACTCACACGGACAAGGCCGCTGCGGGGGTCGCACCCACGGGGGACACAGAGAGGAAGCATGAGGACCAGAGTCACGCACACAGACGTGTGAGGGGAGGCTTGTGCGTGGCCCGCGGCAGCACCAGGAAGAGTCCAGAGACCAAGGTGCTTGGTCCAGGCAGGCAGCTCTTCTGGACCCCGCCTGTCTGCCCGGCTGGGACTCCCGGGTCAGGACACAACGCCTGCCGGGGATGAGGGGAGCTCGGGGGCCCCCAGGTCACCCCTGCCTCCGCCAGGAGAGTCCGTGACGCCCTGGGACTGGCGGGGCCCAGAGCAGGTGGGCGGGCTCCTGGGACAGTGCAGGACAGCCTCCCCACTCACGCAGCGTTCCAGCCGCAGCCTGGGGGCACAGCCTCGAGGTGCCCGTGATGGCTCTGGAATGTGTGGTCCTCAGCTGATCAAGGACCAGGGATGCCCCCCCAGGGGCCTGGGTGTGATCCCACGGTTCCCCACAGCCGCCCTTCAGGACAGGCCTCTCCGCGTGCCCAGCTGGGCAGGGGGTAACCCCCAAGTCCCCCCACCACCGTCTGGAAGAGGAAGCGGGGGGCTCACAGTGGACATGGGTCAGCAGCCACCAGGCAGGCTGGCCACATCCCCTCCACGTCCCCCCCGCCCCCCCGGAGGAGCCAGCAGCAGGCCGGAGTCCGGCGGCACCGTATCCAGAGAGGAGAGGCCCGAGGTTTTGCAATCCGAGCTGCCAGCGTCCCCTCCAAGGGAGGGCTATTTTCAGCCACGCTAAGAATAGTCTGTGTTAAACACCAGTCTCTCGCCCTAGACCCGCTCTGCCCAGAGCCCCGCACAGCGGCCACACCCCAGACCCAGCACACATGTCCTGCGGGGTGTCGGGCCCGCCTGGGTCCTCCTCCCTGAGCAGCCCACGTGGATGCAGACCCGGCCCTGCTCAAAGACCCCCGAGGCCCACCACCTGGGGCCCGACGACCCCCTTGCCCCCCGCGCCAGGCCGGGCGGCGGCGGGGGTGGGGGGCACTTACTTGTTGAAGAGGTTGAGGCCGATGCGGTAGTGCCGCTTGCGGACGACGTCGTTGCTGAAGGCGGGCGAGTCCCAGCTGTTGCGGGTCTCCTTGTGGTACGTCTGCTTGCTGAGCGTCTGCTCGCGCAGGCTGTCGCGGGACGAGGATTCCGAGCTGCAGTTGACGGTGTCGGTGGAGTTGGACGTGCTGTTGAGGCTGTCGTTGTCGCCGTCGGAGTAGTCCGACTCGGACCTGCTCTGCCGGTTGGCCGAGCCGTTGATGGCCAGGTGGGCGTCCAGGGGCCGCGGCGGCCGGGCCCGCGGCTCCGGCTCCTCCCGGGGGAGGCCCCTGGGGGGCCCGTGGGGGCCGTGCTTGGGGCTGCCCTGCAGCCCGCCCAGGCCGCGCTCGTAGGCGCCCTGCCTCTTGAGCGAGCTGCGGTCAGAGCGGTCACTGAGGTCGGCGGAGCTGTCGCTGGGCGGCTCGATGGTGAGCAGCGGCAGGTGCTCCACGCGCGCCCGCGGCTCCAGCGACGGCGTGCTCCGGCAGCTGGTGTCCATGTCCCCCTGGTCGTCCTTGTGGGCCAGCGCCCAGTAGTCCTGGGCGGCGGCTCCGGCCCGCAGCCGCAGGTCCGACTCGCCGCTGGACGGCCGGCACCCGGCCTGCACCGCAGGCGGCGGCGGCGACAGCTCGTCCTCGTCAATGTACAGGGTGACGTCGCTGTACGAGGCGGTCATCTCGTCCAGCCGGCGCTGCTCGGCCGTGCCGTGCAGGCCCGACGAGGGCTCAGCGGCGGGCGCAGGCGCCCCCTCCACGGCGTGCAGGCTGCGGCAGTTGAGCGCGTCGTCGATGGACTCGGCCAGCGACTTCACCTGCCGCGAGAAGGCGTCCTCCAGCTCTGTGATGGCGTCGGCGAAGTCGCCGGCGGGCGCAGGGGCCTGCAGGGCGGGCGGGGGCGGCGGGCCCAGGTCCCCGCACTCGGCCGGCCCCAGGGAGCCCAGCGGGGAGTCCCCGTCAGTCACCGAGACCTGCTTGCCCTCGAAGAAGGAGCTGTGCGCCTTCTCGGGCCCCTCGAAGGACAGCTGTACGCGCATGTTGGACAGCACAATGCGGCGGGACAGACGCTTCTCAGACATGGAGCTGCGCAGCCGCTCAAAGTTCTTGTTCATCTGGTACTGGCGGAAGGCCGTCTGGATGGTGCGGGCCGCATGCCGGGTCACGAGGCGGCCCCCATACTTCCGTTCTAGCATCTCCACCTGCGGGGGAGGGAGAGGAGCATGAGGATGGCCCGGCCTGGTCCGGAGGGCAGACCGTGCCCATACACTCCCAGACCCAGGAACTGGCCGGGGGCAGAGCCCACACACTCCCAGATCCAGGAACTGGCCGGGGGCAGAGCCCACACACTCCCAGACCCAGGAACCCACCAGGGGCCGTGCCCACAGGGCTCCTAGACCCAGGAACCCGCTGGAGGCAGTGCCCACAGGGCTCCTAGACTCAGGAACCCGCTGGGGGCCGTGCCCACACACTCCCAGACCCAGGAACCCACCAGGGGCCGTGCCCACACACTCCCAGACCCAGGAACCCGCCAGGGGCCGTGCCCACACACTCCCAGACCCAGGAACCCGCCAGGGGCCGTGCCCACAGGGCTCCTAGACCCAGGAACCCGCTGGAGGCAGTGCCCACAGGGCTCCTAGACCCAGGAACCCGCTGGGGGCCGTGCCCACACGCTCCCAGACCCAGGGAGGCAGAGGAGCGGTAAGTTTCAGTTACAGCACGCGCTCCCTGCAGGACTTCTCAGAGCCTTTCAAGGGCGGTGGTTTCCTAGACTTCTCTGTCTGCAGCAGCCTTTGCCCTGGGCACCGGGGCCGTGCAGTTGAATGAAACTTGGAGCTGCTGGAGGAGGTTGCAGGCCGCCCCTTGGGAGACAAGGAGACTGTGGCGGGGGCAGGCTAGGAGACCAGCGCGAGACCCAAGTCGGCCCTGAGCACTGAGCGCCGGCCGTGGGCCCGGGCCCTTGTCTGCAGACTGACTCTGAGAAGTCTGGACCCGCGGCCCCTCGGGCCCATAGACTGGCCTCACGGGCCAGCGAGAGGACACGGGCCTCACGGACACAGGCGAGACAGAGCCTCAGCACGGGGCGGAGGAGGCGTGGGACACCAGTGCGCTCCTGGGAGGGTGGACAGCTTGTGGGGGCCCCGCACCCGCTCCTGTACAGATGGGGAAACTGAGCCTCAGAGAAGAGACCCGACACACCCCTGCAGGCCTCCAGACCCCAGGGCGCCCTCCGGGAGGCTGACAGCGGGCCCACGCCATAGGCGGGCAGGGCGTTGGGACTCTCCTGCGAGGTGTGTGCGCCTCCGGAGCCCACTGGCCCCAGGCCTGAGGACGGTCCCGAGGGCCGCTCCCCATGTCTCGCTCCGGGGTGAGGCCAGAGCCCACTTTCCAAAAGCAAAGAGGACCCAGGATGAGGAGTGGGCTGGCCCACCAAGCCCCTGACATGGGGGTCGGGGGAAGGCCCCCAGTCCTTGGCAGGAAGTGTTCACACCCCAGGGTCAGAGCCCCAGTCCCCTCCGTGCGGACCGCATGGCCTCACCCTCGAGAGGCGGGGTCTGTGCAGACCAGACAGGGCACCAGCTCAGGGAACAAAGCCAGGCAGACGCCGAGGGAGCCAGGCTGCAGCCAAGGGGAGGCAATGGCTGCCCGGAGCCCAGGCGGGGGGGCAGGCAGGGTGGGAGGGCTCGGAGCCTCGCTGGGGGTGCGTGTGGGTCCCAGTTGCCGTGAGGGACACCAGCTCCCCCAGACGCGGACGTGCCAGCCCTACAGAAAGGGGGGGTGGCAGAGGGGCCCCCCTCAGGAGAGGAGTCGGGAGCGGAGGGGAGGGGCGAGGATCAAAATGCATCTCACAGCCAGGCTGGGCCTGGAGGCAGCCAGGGCGGGTCTCTGTTTTCTCTTGCCCTGGAGCCACTGAACCAAGTCCAAAGGGATGACCTCACTTCCACATCTGTGAGCGGCGCCTGTTTCCTGGGTTTGGAGCGCAGCTCCGAGAGCGCTCGGGGCTGACAGAAGCCCACGCCTGGGCTCCAGGGGGCCCTCTCTCCTCTGTCCCCCAAGACCCGGGTTCTGAGTCCCTCGGGTCTGCTCAGCGGGGGGCGGGGGCCCCGCACAGGCCAGAGCACGATCCACGGCCCCTCCTGCCCCGCTGACTCTAGGCCTCACAAGTGCAGCAGCGATGCCCTTGGGCTGAGCCAGCCCCCCAGGTCGGGGCAGGGGCGGAAGTGGCGTTAGGGGGCAGGCTTGGGCTCTACGCTGCTCCTCAAAGCCGCCTGGCCCTCCTACTGGCCTCCCCTGGGGACATACCAACCCGGGCCTGCGCTCATTCAGCCCACTGGGGCGTTCCCCTTCTGGGCCAGAGCTGCCCCAAGGCCCCGTCTGAGTGCTGACTGGGGCGTGGAGGGGAACCCAAGCCGTCTACACTCACCCAACAGGTGTCACCTTCACCCGACCCCGAGTCCAGCCTGCAGACAGGCCCCAGAAGCTGCCCGCTGTGCAGGAGGACAGAGGCTCTGAGACGAGACAGGACAAGGAGCCCCGAGGCTGGGCCTCCCTCGAAGGGGGACCACAGGAGACGTGGAGGCCGGGGGCCAGCGGCCACTGCAAGGCCTTGCGCTGGGCTCCTGCCACTGAAACGTGGCTCTGTGCCGCCCAGGCTCCAAGCCCTCACGGAACCAGGCACCTTGCTTCCGCCTGGGAATTCCCGTGTAATCCCGCCCCCCACCGTTACTAGTTTCGCCTCGACTGCCAGGAGGCTCAGCAGGGAGCCGAATGCTCAGTGGCCCCGTGTCACTGCCCTGGCCCCACCTCATCCTGGCCGCCCTTTCTGGCAAGCTTGCCCGCCTAGGGCCGCTGCGCCTGCCGTCAGCTTCTCCTGGAAGGCCTTGGCCTCTGTTACTTGGCTCCAAGGGGCCTTGGCACCCCACCCGGGCCGCCTCCTCCCACAGGCACCCGGGCTGCCTCCCCTTCCTTCATCCTTGGGGTTCACATCACCCCTGCTCTGCAGTCAACCTGTGTCTGCACAGCTGACCTGTCTCCTGGACCACGGCGCCCGCCCGAGGGCTGTGGCCACACCCCGTTCCCCGGTGACTCCCCAGTGACCAGCACAGGGTCTGCTGTACAGTAGGCACTGGGCTAACGTGCGAGGGGAGAAACGGACAGCTGTGGCCACGTTAAGGCCAGGAGAGGCTTATTATTACCTCCACTGCCTCCGCTTAACCTTTCTCTCTTCTGTTTCCACAGTCCTGCTATAGTCTGTTGCTATAAACTGTTCTGATCTACCTTAGATCTGGGTGCAGCTGAGAAGTGGAACAGAGGCCCCTGCTGTGGACCTGACCACACGGCCAAACGCCAGGGGGCGGCGGGGCCGGGAGGCCAAGTGGGCAGGCCGGGCACGCCCCTTGCTGTGCACACGGGTGCTGACCCCGTGGGGGTGGGTCTGGGCCAAGTCCCTGGGGAGGAGGCGCAGCCTGGAAGGAGACAATGTCCCCCCAGAATACACGGAACTGCAAACCGACGGGTGGGACGAGCGGCCTGGCCTCCCTGCTGTCCAGAGAACGTGCGGTTTCTGTTGTGGACTGGCCTCCCCTCCTCCTCCTCCTGCAGACGCCGGAAAGTCCAGGCCTCTCCTGGACCCCGGGACCTCAGTGGCCGCCACCGTGTGCAACCCGTGTGCTGGCGGACAGCACGGCCCGGAGCCCAGCCGCGGGGGGAGCAGGAAGTGGCCAGAGGCCAAGGTCGGACAGAACATCCCGCTTCCGCCCGCTCCCTCCGGTTCCTCCGGGAGTCGGGAGGAGACCGCGAGGGCCCGGGGTGAGGCGGAGGCCTCCATCCTGGAGAACAACCCCTGCCTAGCGCCCAGCCTCGAGTGCTCAGGGCGGGCCCCGCCCCCGCCCCCCCCCCCGCCCCTGCCCCCGCCCCGCCCCACTCCTCCCCTGCCCGCCGTGGCCGGCGCCCACCTGCTTGTCCTGCAGGTCGGAGGAGAGCTCATAGCTCTCGGAGAGGGACCGCGAGCGCTTGATGGCCTCCTCCTCGGCCTGCTTGCGCAGGATGGACGTCGAGTGCTGCAGCCGGGGCCTGCGCGCGCGCTGCTGCTGCCCAGGCGGCCCCGCATACAGCCCATAGGCGCCGCCCGGTGCGTGCTCGTAGGGCTCTGGGCTCAGGCCCGAGCCGGGTGCCAAGGGCCCCTGGTGGTAGGCGGAGGGGCTGTCCAGCGATGTGCCAGGCTCGCTGCTGGGGGCCTCGCCCTCAACGCTGCGGAGAGAGCACAGACCGGAGGTGAGGGGGAGACCCCAGCTCTGGGCCCCACAGGCAGGTGTCTGGCCCACACCCCGCCTTCCCCTGGGTGGACCCCGGGGCCCACGGCCACCCCTGCTTCATGCCTCCCTAAGGCTCCCCTCCCCTCGCGGAGGCCCTGCTTTGGCTGTACCGCACCCCCACACACACACCCCTGCCCCCTACAACCGACACCCTGCCCTGACGGACCTGCTCCCCTTCCACCGACCCCCACGACGGGCCCCCACGGAGCAGGCTGTGCCCGGGACGCCCACTGACGGCTCGCGGGTCCCACCCCCTCACTCCTTCACTCCCACTGCCAGGATTAAGTCCTTTTTTTCCTTTTTGATCAACAATGAACAGAGTGACTCCTCACTGCATGCCTGCGGGGTCAGGCATTGTGGGGGTGTCTGTTATGGGCTGAGCTTGTCCCTCCCCACCAACACCCACAAGCTCCAAGCCCTAACTGCTCAGAGCGTGTATCTGGAAATAGGCTTTGAGGACATGATGGAGGTAAAACGAGGTCACAGGGGCCTGATCCAAGATTAGGACACACACACACGGCCACCCTGCACCCAGCTCTCAGCACCGCACTCGTGAACCACGGGGAAGAAAGTGCTGAAGCTGCCGCCTGCCCCATCTGTGCTGCTGGTGACCACCGGCCTGGAAGCGGACACACAGCGTCTTCTCGAACTCTTAAAGCCAGTCTGCGAGGACCAACTGCTCACTCCATCTCTGGGAGAACAGACTGACGCCCACGCAGCGCCAGCTCTGCCTGAGGTCGCACAGGTAGAGCATGGGTGCGTTGGGACTACAGCCCAGGACGGGGGGCTCCCACCACCCCACTGCCCTGGTCCGTGGGCCTGTGCACACCCCTCAACTTTCCAAGTGCCTGGTGAGGGCACGGGGGGTGTGGTTACTCACCCCACACTTGCGACCCCAGAAGACGTGAGCCCAGAGACGGCGACGAACGTGCAACTGAGGTTCTGGGACCTGCGGGCAGCCTCTCCAGCAGTGCCGGCCACTCCCGCCCCTCGGGGCATCCTAGCATCCCTGGGGCCTGTGTGGCGGTCCCTTGGGAAGTGGCCCAGGGGAGGGAAGGGCATAGAGCCCCATGGGCTGCAGGTGGTCCTTCCTCCAGGGTCCCATCTTCACAGCAATGCAATCAGCAGCCTGTGCCCGGCCCACCTGCCCAGCTCTGCCTGCCATGGAACGTGAGGCCATCGGCTGCCTCCCGGGGGAGGGGCCAGCGCAGCCCAGCCACAGGCACCCATGCCCCGGGCGCCTCTCCCGCCCGCTGCGAAGTCGGCGCGTGCTGTCAGGCTGGCCATCTAAGAATAGTGCCAGCCCTCCACTCTGGCCCGCAGGGACGCTCGGTGGGTTTCCTACGGCAAAGCCTGCAGCCCAGCAGTGGAGGGCGATGAGGTTCCTCTCCTGGGGAAGAGCCCCGGGTGCCAGCCCCCAATGTAGCCGTGAGTCAGGGGCTCCCACTCGCCCAAGGCCTGGCCCCAGGCCCAGCACCCTGGCCGTCTGGCAGTCACTGGCAGAAGCTTCCTCGGGACCTCGGGGGCCCGTGTGGGGTGGGGCCAGGCGTGCCCCGAGACAGCCCTGGACTGACGGTGGGAGGGGCGGGGGCAGAAGGTCGGGGGGCCCCAGGCGACGGGCCCCCTGAGCGTACGTGGCTGATGGGAGACTCCGCCTGCCCCCCTCCCCGAGGCCCCAGGACCCACTCCACACGCGTCCCTACTGGACACCCTTCAATCAGAGCCGCGCTGCCTCCCAAGAAGAGGGAGACGGCAAATGCAGCCGTGTCCTCGCAGCGAAGCAGCCAGGGCTCAGCTCGCCAGGATTCTAAATAGTCCCTGAGCCCTGAGGCTGCAGAAGGCACGGTGGTGGTGGGCAGGGGCTGCGCAGGGCGGGCAGGGACTGGGATCCTCCCCCAGCACCAACACCCCCCAGGCAAAGAAGGGTGTCCACCCTCGAGGGGCAAGGGACTCGGCCCCTTCCCCAGCCTGCACTCACTTGGTCTTGATCGATCTGCATGGGTGGAAGGGCGTTCCTCCCGCCCCCTGTGGCCTGTTTGAGGCAGAGGGTGCTGAGGAGGGAGGGGCAGGCAGCTGCCCCTGGACCCTGTGCAGGGCACAGGCCTCCTGTCCGGCTGGGCTCATGGGCGCGACATGCGTGCGGCACTCCGGCTGGAGGAGGCTGGAGCCGCTGTGGGAGGGGCGCTCCGCTCTGCCTCGGATGCAGGGGCCTTTGTGGGCCTGGGCCAGCCCAGGGTTCCTGCTTGGTCCGTGACCCAGCTCCTGACCGTCTCAGCCCAGCAGGCTCCTGAAGGTGCTCGGGGGGAGAGGCCAGGTCTCCGTCACAGTCAAACAGACACGTGGCAGAAACCTGTGAGTCCGACCTCCCAGACACACCCACCTGCCCGCCTCTCAGGACGTCCGGGCCGCCAGGGCGGGTCCCTGGACTCTCACCCAGCCCCCCGCCTCTCCTCCTCCCGCAGCAGCCAGACCAATCCCAACAAAGGAGGGGGCACACCAAGTGCCCCCAGCCCGTCACTCTGAGTGTGGAGACACTGCCCTCCAGGCTTGACCTCGCCGTAGTCCCCTCCCCTCAGTGTTCCAGCCCCCCAAGCTGTTCCATCCTCACTGGGGTCTGGCCCGCAGGGACATTCCGCTCTTCTCAAAGGCGTCAGGCACTCCCCTGCCTCGGGGCCTTTGCACTGGCTGTTCCCCTGCCTGGACCGCTGTTCCCGTGTCCTAGAACTCAGCCCGCTCCACGCCATCACCAGCTTCCAAGGAGGCACCCACTGCTCAGGCCTCCCTCCCCACAGAATTCCTGACCCCTTACTCAGCACTTTCACAGCGCCGACCCGCCGTGTACTGTTACGCGTTCCCCGGGCTCTCCCTGTGCTGCCTGCCGCCCACATCGGTGCCCAGCACTTGGCTGCTTTGCTGGCTACGCTCCCCAAGTGCCGACACGTGCACCAGACCACCAGGGTCGGTGAGGCCCGCCGGCCCCGGAGTGAGGCTTCTGACATGCGACCCCCTCAATGCACAACCTGGCTGCCCCACACCTAATCCGTGATGGTCCCCGTCCCCTCGCAGAGGCTGAGCCAGAGTCCTGAGCTGAGTCACCGGCCAGTCCCTCCCCTACGTCCACTCCATGGCACCGTGCCCTCTCTTCGTCCCCAAGTCCTGCCGGCTCCACGTGAACAGTATCCGCTTGAGTTGTGTGACGTGGTAGCCTTTGCATACGTCAAAAATCAAATCCTCAAACCGTCCTGGTAAGAAATGGCCAGGCCACACCACTGTGACCAGCACGACACACTGACCTCCAGTGAACGACTGGACAGAAGCAAGCAGAGCACGCACCGTCCTGAGCCGGAGAACATCACTCCTTCCTGGCGCTGAAGAGAAGCGACACACGCTGGACCCCAAGGGGGTCTTCCTAATAATCCGAGCCAGAGCCCTGGTGAGCAGGAAGGCACGTTTACGGGGAACCCCGGGCGCTGACAAGCACACTGGCCTCAGTTTTTCAGGGCACCAGCTAGACCTGGTCATCAAACTGCAACCCTGCAGATGCTGGAGCTGAATCCACGGAGGTAATGACTCAGGCCCCTCTGTCCTGGCCAGCCCTCAGCTCTGGATGCCCAGGGCGGCCTGCCCCAGGGACACAGGCCACTGGCCCAGCCCCCAGCAGCCCCGAACACCTCTTCCTCACCATGGTGCTCGCCCAGTGGGAGCTCCACCTCCTACCACCCTGGAACCCCCTCTCTCGGGGACGCTTCTGTCCATCAGCCACAATCGGACGCTCCAGAGTCGGCCCTTGGCTGCACACGGGGATTCGGGGATTCGACAGCATGCGCTGACCCTGAGCCACGTGCAGATCAAGGGTTGGGCGGGCCCCATGCACACCGCTGCTGTTCCCCGATCATTCAGAGTTCCTGGGAGAGTCAGGGCTGCGGCCAGCGCTCTGGGCAGACGCTCCCGATCTGGCCTCCCTTTCCCAGAGATTCTCACGAAGGAAGCAAGGCCAATACACAGAGGTGCATGCAAGGAATTCCACTGCTGTGCTGTATCTGATTGTAGAAACTTGGAAATAATCTAAATGCCTGTCAACAAGGGACTGATTTACATAAATTACACATCAATATAATGGAAACAACGTTAAGACGGTGGGCCGGGGGCGGGGCGAAGGTCTGGCTTGATGGAAGTTCTTGTGAAAAACAGTGGGGGGACCTTTCCGGCTGACAGGAGTTTAATACAGGCTGTGAAGCCAGTCAGTGACACGGAGTGAGAAGCCAGAAGAGCCCCAGACCTGCTGTCCAGCACAGGCATCGGCTCACAGGGGAAGACCGTCCGAAGCTCCAGGTGGGTTCCAAAGGCCAGGGCGCTCGCCCCCACCTTCTCCCGTGAGCCTGGGCGGACAGCACCGACCCGTCCCTGACTCGCTCCTGCAGGGCCACCATGGACGGCGGCTGGGGCCACCTGCCAACACCCACGACGGCACGTGGCTGCCTCCCACCGAGGGCTGGAGTGCGCGGCCAGGGATGACCTGAGGCCGGCGGCCAAGCCTCTGTCGGGCTCATGGGCAGAGGACAGGGCGGATGGCTCTGGGGGACAGATCTGAGGCCCGCGTCACCCGGCTCGAGGAAGGACGCTCTCGCGTGGCTGAACTTCCTGTCCCTGGAGGTGTGCAAGCCGCAGCAGCGCAGACACCTGTCGGAGGCGGGCGGAAGGACCCCTGCCACCGCCAGACTGACGTCAGTACACGGAGGCAGCCTTCAAAAAGCCCTCGGCTCGTGAGAAGCGCTTTCTAAGTGCGGTCTCCAGTTCTCTGGCCGAGAGAGCCCTGCCTGCAGGTCCCAGTAGTGAGAGGTGGGAGGGGCAGGTGCCAGGGTCACCCGCCCTGACTGCTGGACGGGCCTCCTGCGGACACCACCCATGGTCGGAGCTGTAAACGCTCCTGAAGGGGTTGCCGGGCCGGGGGGTGGGGCAGTCCCCGGAAGGGGCCCGGCTCCAAGGCTGAGATGCCACATCCCCACTCCAGCTGGTGAGTGAGTCAGGCAGGGGGCCCGCGGCCATGTGGACATCTCTAATTATGGCCTGTGAGGTCATGAATGACTTTTCTTAAGAAAAACGCTAGTCTGAGGAGGCTGTGGGCAGAAGCAGGGACCCGCTGCTGCCCCCAGCACTGATGATGCCGAGGAAAGAAACAATGTTTACGGACTCCGGGCTGCTTAGTCCCTGCGACCGCTGACCCACCTCACAGGCACAGAGAGGCTGGCCCGTCCCGAGACACGCAGCTCACGAGATCAGAGCCCACGCTCACACCCGCTGTGCTTGAACAGCTCACACACACACACACACACACACACACAGAGCAACTCTCCCTGTAAAGCCTCGGGGTATGCGGGTACTGTATTGGATAATTACCTTACATGGCCTGTAACCCAACCGCCACCCCTGGGCACGCTGGGCCACTGTCCCTTCCGCAGACGAGGAGCGTGGGGTGGTGAAGCTGAGTCGCTGGGTCACGGGTGCAGGGGACCAGATCCCCGTCGGGCGCACCTGCCACCTGGCAGCAGAGAGGAAGTATGTGCCCCTGGGGGCAGGGCTGGGGTCCAGGGCCCGGCATCCTGGGGTCGTGTGTGGTCATGACATAAACCAGCCTGGGGAGCGTGGCACCAGCGGTGGTCACATCGTCTGGAAAAGCCACTGTGTTCTGAGTGGGCCAGCCCCACGCAGAGGGAGAGCCATCTGCAGGCCTGCCTGTGGTCAGACGCCCATGCCAGAGCCATCTCCACACTCCCAGCAGAGTGCCCAGGGCCGAGCAACACAGCGTCCCAGACACACGTGCTCCCTCACGCCTCTGCCACGCTCTGCTCAGGGTTTCTGATTCCCAGAAAGGGAGGTTCAAACCAGAGCCAACAGCAGCCTTCATAAGCCTTCCCTCCCACCCCTCCGCCGGGGCTCCTGCGGCTCTGTGGTCACATTAGTAGAGGTCTATCGCCCAGGATGGGGAGGGGATGGGTCCTGCTGTGCACTAGGTTCTGGGTGAGAGACGCAGACAGACCAGGGCAGGGTCTGAAGTGGGGGGGAGGGCAGGAAGGGACTGGTGGCCATGTCCCCAGTCGAGGGGCCACAGGAGCAGAGATGGGGTGAAGGCAGCGTGGCTTCAGGAGCCGAGCGTCAGCCGCTCAGTGCCTGGCGGTGGTAGGGGGCTGCCTCGGGGAGTGCAGGCATTCCAGCAGGGTCTGGAAACCAGTCCTCAGGGACTGAGCTGGCTTGTGGTGGGTCATGCCCCACATACACTCACCCAGAGTGCCAGAGTGCAAGCTAAACTCGCGTTTATAATCCCTGCCGTGACCCCACTGAGAAGGCCTGGCTCCCCTGCCCTCTGCTGATGGGAGAAGGGCGACTTGGGTTCGGGGTGTGCTCAAGGTTACACAGCTCAGACTACAACCAGGTTTCAAGTACAGATCACCCTCCCAAGCTTTCGACTCTGTGAGACGTGCCCGGGCCTGGAGGCAGCCCCCTCCCTGAGGGCTAGCCTGGCCCTGAGCACCAGTGGACAAGGACACCCAGGGCTGGATCTCAAGGGAGAGGTGAGTGTGTAAAGGGACACAGAGCTGGTGTGCCAGCAAGGAGGGGGCGGAGCGGGCTTCCCGGGGGACCCGGGAGGCTGCTCCTGCACCGGTCACCCACACCCGCCTCCAGGCAGGCCTAAAACACCACAGCTGGGACCGCAGCTGGTAAGTGGTCCTTAGGATGGACACCTGGCTGGCCACCGAAGGGCCTGATGGGCCCCAGCGGACACTGAGCCCTGGCCCTCCCAGGGGAGAGGAACTGTGGACCTCCTGTTCTCAGGGAGATGCTGGGCACCTTCCCTGGTGGGCAGGTCGGGTAGGACCTCAGGATGGGTAGACGCAGAGGCAGCGAGGGCCTCCGGTGAGCGCTCAGGGCCTCCAGGCAGTGCTGAGGGACTGGGGGAGGCTGGAGCCGCAGCCGTCCAAACGGCCACCTCAATACCAACGTGATTTCTGCGCAGCCAGCGAGGAGCCCCGTCTCAAAGCTGAGGGAGCAGACGAGCCTTCGGGACAGTCGAGGCCGCCCTAAGGTCTTGGTGGCGGTCGGGAGGGTCTGGCTTTCACCCAGGTCCCCAGTTGGCTTTAATGCGGATACACAGTGATCAGATAGGAGCTGAAAGAACCTGTGTCCAGCCGGGGTACGCTGTCTCTGCTGCCCGGTGGGCCCCTGGAATGCGGGCCCCCACCCCGCCTGCCGCCCTGACTCGGCTGACAGCGACTCCATCCTTCCAGCTGCCCCAGGCCCTCTCAGGCTGCTCTTGGCAACCATCTGGCTCACAATCTGCGCGTCATCCGTCAGCAAAGCAGGCCCTGCCACCCTCGAGAGAGCCAGCATCGGACCGCTCGGTGACCCCCACCACGTCGGGGCCAGCTTGGCCCGTGTGGCCCCCGCCTCACTGCTGTGTTCCAGCCCTGCCCACCACACCCCCACCTCTCCCATTCAGCAGCTGGGGCCTGTTGAGACACAACTTGGACCGGGTCCCTTGTCCGCTTGCTGCCCTCCCCGGGCTCAGGGCCAAGTCCTCTCAGTGACCCAGAAGGCTCTGCCACCACAGGGCCTTTGCACGTGCTTCCGCTCTGCTGGGGTCTTCCCAGACGGCCACCTGGCTCGCCCCTCGCCTCCTCCAGCTCTCTGCTCAAAGGCCACCTGAGTCTCAGGGAGCCCCAGCCCCCACCACCCCCCTGGCTGGACCTCTGCAGTGCCAGCCGCTGTCCGTGGGAAGGCCCGTGCCGCGAGGTCTGCACCACGGCGGCATCTGGCACCCGGAGGCACTCACACTCCCAGCAGCTCCGAGCCGTGCTGGAAGGGCCAGACTCCCGGGGGCTGCGCTGTCTGCCACACGGACCCGGGCTGGGAGGGCACAGACTTACGGAAGACAGTCTCGGCCCTGGGCCAGGGGATGGTGGGGTTTCGGAGCCACAGAGACTGGAACCCACCCGAACTTACCACCTCTATGCAGAAAACCCACGCAAACGTGATTTAGAACTGTCTAGAAACAGGGTTTCTAAAAGCAAGCCGGAAGCTTTTCTACCTCCCCACCATAGCGTTCAGGCTCTAGAAGGACAAGGACCCTCTGGCCGGGCACTACCACCCCTCCCTCAGGGTGCCCAGCGGGCAGAATCGAGGTACCTGCAGAGTGGCCCCCAACCCGGGCTGGTCCCCAGACTCTCCTGGGAGATTCGGCAGCTGATTCCTGCCTGACTCAGGAGCTCCCCAGAATTCAAAGGGTCAGCCAGCACTGTGGCCCCAGAAACTGGACTTTCAAAGAGTCCTGGCCAGTCGTGACCCGTGGGCCGTCTAGAATCCCAATGGCCCGGCCAAGCACCTCCCGTCGGACGAGGAGGAAGCTGAGGCCCGGGAGGAGAGGCCGGCCAGCCCCCTCCCTGCCCGCTGCCCCCCAGTCCCGCCTCTGGACGCCCACCCCCGAGTCCTGCCCATGTGGCTCTGTTGGGTCTACACAGAGTGGTGGTCACCATCTTCCTCTTCTTCCTTACATTAGAAATAGGTACCAGGAACGTTCGTTCATCCCGATTTCCAGCTTCTCTTCGATAAAATGAGCAGAGAACATATTTCCGGGCGGCATCCATCGCTGAGCTGAGTGGTAGCCGCCAGCCCTGGGTGGACACCCGCCTGCCTGTCCTGTGGGCACTGGGGCCGGGCCTGCTTCACCGATGCCGAGGGCGCAGAGCCTCAGCCACGGTCCAAGTCCCCCCGAGGTGCCGCCCTCTGGCCTGAGCCCGGTTTCACACCAGCGAAAGGTTCTTACCGCCCCAGGGCTGTGTGCACAGCGAGAGCTCGGCCTGCAAACCCAGGCCCAGCCAGGGTCCTGCTGCAACAGCCCACGGTTCGCAAGAAACGCCACCACCATGGAGGCCGGGCACCACCACCGAGACCCGGGACGGCCGGAAGCAGTAAGCAAACAAAGCATTTAAAGAGGAGAGTGACTGAAGCAGCTCACCAGTTTTATCGTCACTAGAGGTTTTCTCTGGAGAAGGCGATGGCACCCCACTCCAGTGCTCTTGCCTGGAAGTTCCCATGGACGGAGGAGCCTGGCAGGCTGCAGTTCATGGGATCGTGAAGAGTCAGACACGACTGAGCGACTTCACTTTCACTTTTCACTCTCATGCATTGGAGAAGGAAATGGCAACCCACTCCAGTGTTCTTGCCTGGAGAATCCCAGGGACGGGGGAGCCTGGTGGGCTGCCGTCTATGGGGTCGCACAGAGTCGGACACGACTGACGCGACTCAGCAGCAGAGGTTTTCTCAGGACCCGGGAAGTCTTATTCACCAAACCACACACACGGGCGGCGGACTGCACAGAGACCACCATGCAGACACGAAACCTGGGAGCCCGCTGGGAGATCTGACTTCCCCAGGAGCCCCCCAGCAACCCTCCTCCCACCCTGGGCTGGCCCCTCCGGGCCGTGAACGTTCACTGAAGCCAGCTCTGTGACACAGCCAGGTCAGGGCCGGAGACGCGGGGGACGCTACAGCGACGGCTGGCATCGGGACGGTAACAGAGACACACCAGGCACCACAGGCTGGCGAGCAGAGCCCAGGCACCAGCGCCTGAGGCGGGAAGCTCCCTGGAAGGCAGGCGCCTGCTGTCTGGACCCCGGGAGGGACCCTGGGCGGTGACGGAGGGCTCTTCTCTGCTCAGGACCCCTGTTTCTTGAGGCCGAGCAGCAGAGGCAGGGTCCACCGTGGGCACAGGGCCGGTGGGCCACGCCTGGGGCTGCAGGAACCCGAGGGTTCAGGACCCACACGGTTCGATGCAGAGGGGGCGCTGGACCCCAGCACCGAGGCAAGGCCAGGGAAGGGTCCCGGGTTCAGCTGGGGTGGTGGTCGGGGTAGACAGCAGCGGTGTTCTGGAAAGGCACCTCCATCCTTCCCTGCAGCAACCCTCAGCAACCCTCAGTGACAAGAGGCCTGTGCCGGCTGTGACGGGAAGGGGAAAGTGGCTGGATCACGGGCCAGTGACAGGCCGGAGCAGGGAGACGCCGATGCCTGTCCTCGGGTCCCGGAAGACACCGGGGGGCTGGGAGGGGCAGAGGCCATGGAGAAGCTGGGAAGACCAAGAATGGGGGGTGCTGGTGGGGTCGGGGGAGGAGGGCAGGGCAGCAGAAGGGCCCCCTGCAGCTGTCCAGCCACTGCCCTCCACGCCACGTGGGCACAGCTCGCTGGCCTGACTGCCCCATCCCCTCTGGGCAGGGACTGCGGCCGCTGCCCCAAGGCCTGTCCTGCTGGGGATGAGGTCCAGCCCCGCTCCGCCTCCTGGGCTTCAGCACCGGCGCTAATTATGGGCACAGAGGCCTCCAGGAGCGGCTTTTGTACACGTATAAAAATACAGGACCCAGAACAATGGATTCTTCTGAGTGGGAGGCTATTTTTAGAGCCCTGCTCCCTACACTAGCATCCAGCACCTCCCGGTTTGTCAGCCGCTGCTGGCGAGACGGGTCGCAAGCCCACTGGGAGCAGTGCAGTGCTGGGATGCCCGCGCCATGGCCCACCGGGAGAAGTGCGGTGCTGGGATGCCCGCGCCGTGGCCCACCGGGAGAAGTGCGGTGCTGGGATGCCCACGCCGTGGGGCATTGCCCCGGGTCCCAGGGGCCTGTAGGGCAGTCACTGCCCCACGGAGTCCCAACGTGAGCCGGTGAGAGACTGCGTGGGGGGTCTGACCCCCTGCCCGAGCCTCAGCTTTGCCACCGCGGGGCATGGATCGGGACAGGGCGCCAGGGCGAGGAGCCCTGCAGACGACCGGGAACCCTTCCAGGGGGCTGGGGCCACGCCCTTCCTCAGACAGGCCTGTTCTCTCCAGCCCATGGCCAGAGGGGAGGAACACGCGTCCGCTGGGCCGCCAGCCCCTTGCCCCGGCCTGCCAGCCTGTTTCCAAGTCGCCCTTCCGGCCCCCAGGGGGGGTGGCTCCAGCGTCTCTGGCGTGGGCCTCGGTCAGAACATAAAGAAGGCCTGTCTGCCCGCCTGCTGGAGCCAGGCCGGACCTCCCTGCGGCTCCATGTTGAGTCACTCCCATCAAAACAGCCCGGACGGCCGGAGGGTCAGAGGTCAGCCCCGAGAGGCTGCAGTCAGGTCCAGCCCAGCGCGGCCCAGGGCTCGGGGTGTGGCCAGCCTGGGGCGTGAGGGTCATGTGGCAGGAGGGGTGGGGAAGGGGGTCCTTCAGCTACCGAGGTGTCTCCTCGCGCCTCCACCGCCCCGCTCTGCACTGCGGGCTGGGAGCCTGAAGGCCTGCTCTGCCGCATCGCCGCCTCAGAAAGCCAACTCCAGTGGCAGGGGGAAGGGTGCACACCCCCTGCTCAGGCCCCCAGGGCTGGGGACAAGGCTCGGGGAGCTCAGAGGGCCCTCGCTGCACAAATGAACGGCGATGCTATGCGAGCGATGCTGCCCATGACCGGGGTCCGCCCAGCGCACTCAGAGACGCTAAGGATGAGGCCCACAGGCGGCTGGGGCCCAGAGCTGGCCTGGGACACTCCTACCCTCCCTCCCGGGGCAGGGCCTGGGACCCTGAACGCCCGCCCTCTAGGATCCTTGGGTGGCCCCCCCGGCCCTGGCACGGCACTCAGGTCACCTTGTCGCCCTTGCCCACAGCCAGGCTCCCTCCCTGCCTGTTCACAGCAAGCAGGGGCACAGGCCCCTGCGGGCAGACAGGCTCCCTGGGTCCCAGCCGGCAGGCACCGCCTCTACGGGCCCGTGTCTGTGCTCGCCACCCACCACCCCAAACGGCTGCGGGCCTGGCATGTTTCTTGGAGGGACAGATGCGTGTTCTGCACCCAGAACACTGCTTTCCAGGCCTCGAGTCACAAAGCCGCTGTGGGGACACCCTGGCGTGGCTCCCTGGGCCCCCCCGTGCCCGGCCCTGGGAGGCCTGCAGGCCCGTACCAACGGGGGCCCCGCCGGGAGGTGGGAGCCGACTCCCTCCAAGGCGGCAAACGTGCACGTTCAGGCGGGCCAGATGCCAGCTGGCAGGGGAACCCCGGGGCTCTGGGTGGGGGCCGGTGCACACAGCCGGCCGTCGAGCCTGGCTTGACGAGCTGGTGCGATGCTGCGCACACTGCGTCACCATCAGTCCCAGGGGGCCCGGATCGGCCTGGGGCTCCTACCCCACACGCCTGGGGGCCGAGCAGCAGGCCAGGGGCCAGGTCTGCATCCCGGGAGAACCGAGCCTCTGACGCCAGCCCCGCGGCCAAGTGCAGAGACGGGCCGTGAGAAAGCCCTTTATTCTCCCCAGCGCCATCTGGGCCGGGACCGAGGCAAGGGTGGGGCCCAGCCATCTGGGACCCTGGCGTCGGCCCGGAGGCCTGGCGCCCACCCGGCGTCTCCTCATGGGCCAATGAGAAGGCAAAGCTCTCGGGGGCACGGGGCTCCCCATGAGGGGCTCACGGGCTCTCAGCACAGAGCTCCAGATGGGCCCCTGAGGATCAGGCCCCGTGGGCGCACATTCCCGTGTGGGGATGACCACACCCACAGGGGCTCTCTCTCCACGGTCACAGTCCCACCGCTCCCCGCAGCCCGACCACACCCACAGGCTCCGGGCCTTACGCCACCCTCCCGCCGGTTGCGTCCGCTTCACAGGCTTGCTGAGGACCAGCACTCACGACCGACTCAGAGAGCAGAATCAGGTCTGCAGCCCGGGGTCCGGCCGTCCTCAGGGAGCCTGAATTAGGACACCAAGTCCCCAGGGCAGGGCCCCGGAATTCCCACGGCTCTGTGCGCCCTGCCTTCTGCCCTGCCGCGCCCTCCAACAGCTGGATTTTTGAGGGTCCCCCTGACGTGGCGCCATCACTCGGATGATGACCACGATCCCTGGTCGTTGTGGCCACCGAGCTTCGACTCACCAGACACGCTCCCTCCTCCGTTTCACGCGGAGAGTGGTGTGGTTTAGTCACTCACTCGTGTCCGACTCTTGCCACCCCACGGACTGTAGCCTGCCAGGCTCCTCTGTCCATGGGATTCTCCAGGCAAGGATACTGAGTGGGTTGCCATTCCCTTCTCCAGGAGATCTTCCCGATCCAGGAATCGAACCGAGCTCTCTTGCATTGCAGACAGATTCTTTACCGACTGAGCTGAGGGAAGTCCTAAAAAGCATCCATCTGACCCCGGACGCCCAGGCGACACCCTGGGGTGTGCCCACCCAGGGCAGCCCCCTTCACCCCTCTGTGTGGGGAATGCTGCTCTGCAGCTCCGGAAGCGCCCGCATGGAACGCGGGGCCCGGGCTCGGGGGGAGGCCGGACGGGCTCGAGGGGAGGCCGGACGGGCTCGAGTTCCAGCTGCCCCACTGCTGGGCTGAGCGACCCGGGGCAGGTAGCCTCCCCGTTCTGGGCCTCCACGGCCTCCGCGAAGCAACGGACACCAGTCCTGCCACCAACCACCCAGCAGGCATGTGGGGACCGCAGGAGGACCCGCTGTGCCAACTGCCAGCACCCAGGTGAGCGCACGGCGCTGTTTCGGCTCGGCACGTGGGAGACGAGGGCTTGGCGGGCAGCCTGTGAGGTTCTGTCGAGGCCAGAAAGAGACGCAGGACACGTGGCGTCCAGGCCAGGACCAGCCTCGCCAGAAAGAGACGCAGGACACGTGGCGTCCAGGCCAGGACCAGCCTCGGCACGTGCGGGGAGCCAGGACCCCCAGTGTCACGCGTAGAGCCCTGTCCTTTTAGCCTGCCCTCGGCTCACCTGAGCGCTGGGACCTCTGCTCCCCTCGCGGCGTCTCAGGTGCAGACGGCATCACCCGTCCCTGTCCGTGTGTCTCACCGGCCACTGCTTCCCGCCAAGACCCTTGCCCCCAGCGAAGCCAGGGCAGCCCTTGTTGGTTCTGACTGTTTGCAACAGGAGGACTCGGGCTTCCGATGCCAGGGCACACTTGGAAAGATTTTTCCGAATGCACATACATACACGCACGGCCAAAAATCCTCCCGGCTGAGCCAAATTAAACACAGAGGCCTCTAGTTATTTCCATGCGCGCAAAAGGGACTTAAAGAAAGCAGCTCTCTGTGGCAGGCTCCAGCAGACGGGGCTGGGCCGGGCCCCAGGGATGCCGACAGGGCAGGGAGGAGGCACCGGCTGGGGAGACGGGCTTCGGGAGAGCCGGCGGGCGGAGAGCGGCCCCGTCGCGCAGGCCCCCCGCCGGCGGCCCACCCTGTCGGCCGGGACTGGGCGCGGGGCCCACTCGGGGCCCGGACACTGTCGACCCAGTGCTGCAGTCCCACCCAGCCGGGGCCCCCAGCCTGCCTGACCAGCCCCCCACCGCCACAAAGCCCTGTAAACCCACATATCCTCCAGGTCCTTGCCAACTTAAAATCTCTGTCATGATCGCGACTCCTGGGAGCCGGCGCCCACACCCGCCCCCACAGGGCCCTGTCCCCCAGGGCTGTGGGCTCTGGAGGTGTCCATGGCCCTCCTGGGACGCTGGGTGCCCACAGTGGAGGGGGCATCGCCAGCAAGAGGCCTCAGGACCCCGCTGACCCTGGGAGGCACACATCTGTCGCCCTGGAGGGCAGGCTTGGAAACTCAGCATGGGCGGGCATGACACTCAGGGTTCCCATACACCTGCCTCCCCTCCGACACTCCCCGGGGCAGGACTGCCCGGACAACCTGTCATCATCCTCTGGGGGCTGGCAGTCAGCAAGAGCTCGTGTTCAGAGCTGGAGGCGGCACCCTCCCGAGGCAGGGGCCCTCTCGCCTGCCTGTTTACTTGATGGAGAAACTGAGGCACCGAGGGGATGTAACCTAGCGAGGGGGGGGGAGCTGACTGAACACTGGCTGCCGGCTCCCCCCCCCGCCCCATGATGGCGCTGGATGCCCTCACCTCCTCTGTCTCTTCTTGGGGCGGGCTGGGGGGGGGGCCCGCCTGCCTTGTCTGACCCTGACCCCTCCCGCCTGGCTCCCAGGACCTGAATCTGCTGCGTGGTGACGGACCCCCCACATGCGGCCCCCCGGCGAGAGCCTGGGAGGTCAGGACGCTGCCCCTCGACCTCCCACAGCAGCACAGAGCCCCACCCGTCTGGCGCCTGGCAGGCAGGAGCTGCGTGCCCTGAGGCAGGCGGCTAGGACCCTCTGTGCCTCAGCTTCTCAGCCTTGAGATGGGGGTGTCGTGCAGTTCACAAGGCTGCTGTGAGGGCCACACGGCAACACCCAGAGGCCCTCGCAAGCCTCTGCTCAGAGACAGGCATCCGAGCATGGGACCCACGACCTGAGGAGGGAGGGGGCCGCTGACCAGGCGGCTCTCTGGCTGGGGGTGTGTGTGTGGGGTGTGTGTGGGGTGTGTGTGTGGGGTGTGTGTGTGTGTGTATGTGTGTGTGTGTGTGTGTGTGTGTGTGTATGTGGTCCAGGCTGACTGCCACCTCTGGAGTGGGCAGGTGGGGAGGGGGATGGACTCAGGGAGCGGGGTTGTGTGTGTGTGGCGGGGTCCGGGCTGACTGCCGCCTCCGGGGTGGGCAGTGTAGGGAGGGGGACGGACTCAGGCGCCAGGGCAGGAGCTGCAGGGCAGATGGACAGAAGGCACAGAGGCTGCCCAGGCAGTGCCTGGGGGAGCCTGGGCTCCCATGCCAGACAGAAGGGGCTTGGAGGCTGCAGGTCAGGCCACTCAGGGGCCGGGCAAGAGGAGGGACCCATGTGTCTCGGGGGAGACTAGGGCACAGGGGGTCGCGGGGCAGCAAGCAGGGCCCCATGGGGACCAGGAGTAGAGAGCCCCGGTCCTGTCTCAGGCCTGATGGAGGGCCTGCTCTGCCCTATGGGGTGGGCGTCACTCGGGCCCCTTGGCAGCGACTGGCCGCCAGGCACAGTTGGAGGCACCCTCCAGGGGAACACAGCTCCGCCGCCAGAGACGAGGCCGACCACACGACGGCCCCTCGAGTTAACATCCGCACAGTGTCTGGGACTGCCTAATCCAGGGGCGAGGAAGCAAAAGCGCCCGTGGGGGCCATGACGCCCTTTGCAAACGCTTGGGGAGTTTCCATGGTGAGGAGTTTAAAATAGCGCTAGGAATCTGCTGTCCACATCGAGGCCTGTCGTCTAACTTCCTGGGCCATTTGGCCATTTTTACTGAGTGAGGGAGAAAAAAAAGTAACAAAGCCAGCACGGTTAATTTATGACTGTGAGAAAGTTGAGGGTCAGATGGAAAACAGAGCCTGGGTCTGCATGGCTGAGCCTGCCCGGGGCGGGCACACAGCACGGGAAAGCGCTTCCCAGTCACTTTCTCTCCCCGCATGGCACAGTTGCGGGCCTGACCGGGCTCTACACGGGGAAGTCAGACCAGGTAATAAGAACCCGGGAGCAGGTGGCCTTCCCTGACCGCAGGCTACCAGCTCGGCACCCCCCAGCACCCGCACTCCTAAGGCCCCGGCGATCTGGAAGACACTTCTCACCCCCAAGTGACCTCATGGCGCGGCAAACATGCTTTTGAGACACAAGGCCACTGGCCGGAGCTTCGAGGGCAGCGCGTCCGCAGAGTGGACTCTGTGCGCGTCCCTGTGCGGCGGCTGGGCTGGCGTCCGAGCCCCGGGTGGCGGGTCCTGTTCCTCGCCCACACCCCCTTCCTGCGTCTCCCCCATCCCCACTGTAGAGAGCTCAAGCCCCGTCTCCCCCAACCACGTCAGGAAGGGAGGAAGATATACACTAACTAGAAGACCAGATCTACGCAGTGCAAAGCTGACTGTGTGATTTTCACTTTCTTCACCTCAGTCTCCTTGTCTGTAAAATGGGACTAATACCAGCCACGTCACAAGGCTCTTAGAGGGTCAGAGAGGCCAGGTGTGTGCAAGGTTCAAAGGCCACCCAAACGTCAGACACCGTCCTTTTTGTCCTGTAGCTGGTTTCAAGCATGGCTCAAACCTCTGTTAACTCCAGACCCACCAGAGCCAGGTGAGGGTCCCCTTCCTGCCCGCAAGTCCTGGGCACCAGTGGGGCCGCTTCCCCGTCCCGTGGCCGACGTCACGTGGCTCTGCTGAGGCCCTGGACACAACACGGTCTAGCCTGCGGGGGAAGTGCAGCCCTCAGCTGCGAGTGGGACGACAAATGTACCCGCCAAAGCCCACAACCGGGCCCCTCCTCTCACCCGCTGCCCTCAGGGCCCGCACTCAACGCCACCACACAGCAGGAGCAGCCCTGGGTCAGCCCGCGGCCAAAAGGAGGGGCCACCCACTCCCGGCTGGGAACCACGTCCTGGAGCCCCCGGCTCTGCAGAGACCCAGAGGCGACTGTCCACCACTCTATGCAGACTAGCTCATCTAAGGAGCGCCTCCCACCACCCACCTTTTACAAATGGGGGAACCGAGGCACAGTAAGGCTAAGGAACGTGCCCCTGGTCACAGACAGTCTACAGCATCCGCCTCCTAGCTGCTGGCCCCAGCCCCCTCCCTGAACAAACGACCCCCGGGTCCCGCGGCTCTTCACCCACAGAGAGGGACGCCCAGGTCCAGAAAGGGGACGTGACGCGACGCCCGGGCTCCCGGGGAGGCCCCCTTCTCTGAAATAGTCAGGGTCAAGAATGGCCCTGAGCACGGCCGTAGCTCACACGTACTGAGCTCTTACTATGATACATTAAGGCACCGTTTTCAAGGTTTCCCTCGGAGAAACGTCCAGTTGTCACACCACCAAGCCTCCCAGCCAGAGACAGCGCCGGGCACCGGGAGGAAGTGCTCACGTCGGCATGCAGACAGACACCCCCATTGCCCGGACCCTGGGCCGTTCCGGGGAACCCAAACCAGGAGGCTCCCCGCGGGGGCTGTTTTCAAAGTTTCCGGTTTTCTTACTGGCCCTTGTCTCTTCCCACGGGACGGAACTCAGCAGCCCACAGGCACGTGTGCCCCCCAGGGCTGTCAAAGGCTGTGGCCCTGGGCTTCCTCACCACCCGCAGGCCGGCTGTGTTCACACTGGTCCCTCAGCACGTCAGAGGACAGTCAGCTTTTGTCCCCGAGACACCATGCCACACCGAGACTGGCCTGCGGCAAGCGTGCTACCCACAGAGAGCGGCAAGTTGTAGGAAGCGGGGGCCTCGTCTGGCTGGCATCCCACCCAAGTGTCTGGGGTCTGCAGTGTCCGGCAAGACACCAGGAGGACAGACAATCTGCCTGCCAGCCAGCTGGCACGTTCGGGAATGCCTTGGGAATCCCCACAGCAGGGGCTACTAGACTCCTGTTCTGTGCTGCGGGGAACACACGAAAGGTTCCATTTGCGATATGACTTGTTTTGCTGGAGATTACTGAGTCCCAGAGGAAGCACAGCCTGGCTGTGAAGAGTGCAGACCTCGGGGTCAGGCAGGCAGAGACCACATCTCAGCTGCTAGACTCACTGGCTGGTGACCTGGGCAAGTCACGTAACCCTCCCCCAACTGAAAAAGGGGCATAGAAGATACTCTTTCTCAAAAACTGCTTTGAGAACTAAGTCCTTCACTGAGTTCGCCAAACGGCAACCATTGCTGTCGTTTTTATTATTATTACAACAACCTTGGAACAAAGAGGAAAAAACAAGGCCGTCATAGCTTCCCCATTTATACACGGAGGGAGGGCACCCTGGCTGTGGCTCCACACCTGGGCCTGAAGTTCACAATGAACCATCTCCATGTCAGGAAGCTGCAAACCAAGGAAATAGAATGGAAAGAACAGTCCTTTCCATCAAGGAGCAGAGAAGCTCCAGCCACGTACGAAGAAGGCATTAAAAGCTATTAGAGTCATCACTTCATGGCAAACAGAAGGAGAAGTGGAAGCAGTGATAGATTTTACTTCCTTGGGCTCCAAAATCACTGCAGACGGTGACTGCAGCCATGAAATTAAAAGACGCTTGCTCCTTGGAAGAAAAGCTATGACCAACCTAGACAGTGTATTAAGAAGCACAGACATCACTTTGCCCACAAAGGTCCGTATAGTCAGAGCTGTGGTTTTCTCCAGTGGTCATGTACAGATGTGAGAGTTGGATCATAAAGAAGGATGAGCACCAAAGGATTGATACTTTCAAGTTGCGGAGCTGGAAAAGACTCTCAAGAGTCCCCTGGATTGCAACAAGATCAACCCAGCCAATCCTAAAGGAAATCAACCCTGAATATTCATTGGAAAGACTGATGCTGAAGCTCCAATACTTCAGCCACCTGATGAGAAGAGCCAACTCACTGGAAAAGATCCTGATGCTAGGAAAGATTGAAAGCAAGAGGAGAAGCGGGCGACAGGGGATGAGATAGTTAGACAGCATCACGGACTGAATGGACGTGAATTTGAGCAAACCCCAGGAGGCAGTGGAGGACAGGGGAGCCTGGCGTGCTGCAGTCCATGGGGTTGCAGAGTCGGACACGACTAAGCGGCTGAGCAACAGAAAAGAGAGCAACTAGGTGGTTCAGCCCCCAGTGCAGACTCCAGAAACCAGCCTTCAGCCCAGACATCAGCAAGAGAGCGAGCAGAGGGAGCATGTGGCGACGGGGCGGAAGGCTGCCAGCAGGCCGAGCCACACAAGCCCCACGAGGCATCCAGGCCCGTGTCATGGGTGAGAAAGCAAGGCTCAGACAGCGGAGGCGACACACCCAAGCCACGCGGCTGGGAAGTCAGGCTCTGTGCAACCTGGAGGCCTGGGCGCTGGGCCGCACGGCTTCACACGAGTCATCTGTTCCCCTACGCCAAACCTGGGGCCTGGCAGAGGCAGGTCTCCGTAACGGTTTGGTGAGTGAATAAAGGAACACAGGAAGCGAGATGTGGCCGCCCCTGAGGCTGCACACGTCTCTCCAGAGAACAAGCCCCCGGGGGCCTGGGAGCGAGTGTGTCCACCGGTGTCTCATGCGTGGAGGACGGCCATGCCCAGCACGTGGTTGGTGCAGTGCACAAGCTTTGGCCCCGGGCGTGGGGGGCACACGCTCAACTCAGGTGCAGCCACGGCAGACAGAAGGCACCAGGCCACGTCCCCCCGACGATCACCGCCAGCTTCCCCTCATGCAGTGGGAACAGCCAGATACTCTAAGGCCAGACCAATTAATTCTTTAAGAGCCGTAACGACCTTTAAACTCATTACCATTTGCTTTTGAGGACCAGCGACCAATCCGACTCAACAGCCTCTGCACAGACACACACGGACGGTCCAGGGGACCCGGGCCACCTCCAAGACCATGACCCCTGTGTGGATGCCCTGCCTCTGGGCTCATTACCAGGCGGATTTTCCACATGTCATGACAATGCAGAGGAAATTTACAAAAGAGGAAGGAAGAAAACCCAGCAGGTCCCGGGTCGGGGGAAGAGCCAGGCGCTGACCCGGGTGACCGTGCTTCTGACGGAGGCCAGGGTGGCCAGCCCGGCGAGGGCTCCCAGACCCACTGGGAGGGCCTCGGGCCCCTCCATGAAGCAGCAGCACCATCTCCTGTCACGGCCGGGGAAACTGAGGCTCACGGGGTATGGAAACTTGCGTGACCTCACAGAGCTGAGCTGGGGTTTGCAATCAAGTCTGTCTGCCTCCCTGAGCCCCTTTCCTAATGCCCTGAGCTGCCCTGGACTCTCGGATTCGCTGGGCAAACCGCAATCCCACGTTCCATAGAGCCGAGCCAGGTAACACCCGCACACACTTGCACCCAGAGCTCCTGGGGCCCAGTCCAGACTCCTCGAGAAAGACCTACTTGTCCAGCCTCACACCGTCTGACTGTGCAGCCGGCAGCCCTGTCCGTGTTTCTGAACCAAAGCTGTGTAAATATTAGCACAACCAGCTCAGAGTCCGACTTCCCTGAGCGAAGCCCCGAGGACAGAGGCGGGGCGGGCAGGGACCCTGCACAGGCCACCATCAGAACACGTGGGTTTACTCTGGGCTCACCCTGGAAGACTCTGGTCAGGACCCTGGCCCCCCTGCCTCACTCTGTTGGTGTAGAAAGGGAGGGCGGGAGAGGCTTAGAGCACAGAGCACCCAGGACAGGTTCCTGGCGTGCTGCTGGCCGGGGGTGGTCACAGCCATTCCAGGACGGGTGGTCTTGGACCTGTTACACACTGGGGGTGTCCCGAGGCCTCTGGAGCCTGCTGAGTCCTCTCTGGGCCACCGGGAAGGACTCTAGGTCAGGGGCAAGCTGGCTAAGCCTCCCCAGGCCAGGGCAAAGCTGACCCTCTCCCACCCTCCCCCTGGGCACTCAGCAGCAAATGGGTCCCACCTGCTCAGAGGCCCAAGGAGGAGCTGTGTTCTGGGCCTGAGCAGAGGCCGAGGAGCAGCTGCTCGTCACCAGCTCTGACCGCAAATGGGCCCCAGCGGGCCTCCCTGCAGCTGGAGGATTCAGACTGGCTTCGCGGAGAGCCAGCCAGTGAGAAGGGACGTGGGACCGGGAGACACGCAGGAGAGGTGGCGTGGGCGTCCCAGCAGGAAGGGCGAGGCTGAACAGTCCTCGCGGACAGACAGACCCCTCAGGACAACGGCTCTGAGCTGTGCGCACGGCTGTGTCCCCTGGCCTGTGGTCCCACAAAGACAGTGGCTCCAGGCTGTGCTCAGTGACCCAGAGCAGGGCCTGTACGCAGCCGGCACTCAAACCGCAGAGCTGTGATGCTGACCACAGGACCCTCAGCCCCAGCGTGCTGCCCGGCGATACGGGGACGTGGGAGCAAGGAGAGCGATGCAGGTGAGTGCGGGGCGGACAGCTGTGCGCGGCAGCGCTCGTGTAGGATGTGAATATCATGGACCGCTCCCCCCTTCTCGGACTGCTGCCACCAACTCCAGACAGCTGGCCCTGCAGCTGCAGCCGGCCTGGCCTCCGCCCCAGACGCAAGGAGCGATGGGTCCTTGGGAACCGCACCCCCACAACCCCACGTGGAGCCGCCAGCCCAGGGACTGGGGGGGAGGGGGCGGGCGCGGGGCGGGGGGTGTGTGCGGAGGGGGACATATGTGCATTCTCAGTGCAACTGCCAGACACAAGCTGCAGAATTTCTGAACTCAGAGATCAGACGGCTGCAGGTGGGTCCCCCCTCCCAGGAGGCCTGACACAAGCCAGGACCGTTTGTCAACAAATCCCCTCCGGCCCCCAGCCTTGCTCCTCAAGGGGCCTGCAGACAGCTCGGGGGCAGCTGTGCTGGCGGACAGAGCGAAGAAATCAATATTCCCAGCACACACACACACACTCTCCCCCTCTCTCCGTAAACACAGGCCCGCAGATGCTCAGCCAGCCACCAACCAACAGGCCCCCGGAGCGGAGCAGGGATGGTCTCTGGGACCCACACTCATCCCCTCTAACTCCATCGCTGACCACACCAGGCACACGTCGACAGACAACCCCAACCCCGTGGCTCAGTCACGGCCACGCAGAACCCAACCTCGGGGCTCCAGCCGCTCCGGCGCACGCCCAGGTGCCCCGGCCAGAGCGCCCCAGCGCACCTGCGCAGCCCCGCGCGCTCTCCCCCGGGGTCCGCCCGACACAGGCCCCAGTCCAGCAGCAGGCCTGCAGCCAGGCGCGGCACAGAAGCCCGCTGGCCGCACTTCCCCCGCCAGCACCGGACACCCACTCCCAGCGGTCCCACACGGCACTCGCCCGCGCGGGCTCCCGGCCGACAGTCACGGGGGCGCGCGAGGTCACCCCGCCCCGCGTTCCCGGGCCCCCGGGGCCCCGCATGCCCTCTCGCACCCTCCCGGCCCGGTCCTCACCCGCTGTCAAGCTCCAGCTCCAGCAGGGACTGCGTCCGCTCCGAGTTGCAGTGCAGGCACCACATGGCGGCCGCGGCGGGAGCTGGCGGGGCCGGGCGCGCGGGACCCGGGCCGACACCCGACCGCCCGCGCCCGGCCTGCCCGCCACGCGACCAGCTCGGGTCGCCCGGCCCAGCGACCGCAGGTCCCCGCCGCTCCCGGCCCCAAGTCCGAGCCCCAGGCCGGCAGAGCCCGCCCCGCCGCCGCCCGCCAGGCGCAGCGCTAGGCCGGGCCGGAGGAATGTGGCCGGGCCGCGGGAGGGGCCGCAGGGGGCGGGGCTGTGGGGGAGGGGAAGGGGCGGGGCCGCGGGGAGGGGCGAGGCGGCGCGGCGGGGGCGGCACCCGCTCTCAGGGGGCGGGGCCGTGGGGGCGGGGTGAGGGGCGGGACCCGCGTGCCAGGGGCGGGGCCGCGGGAGGAGGGACGAGACCCTCGCGCCGGGGGCGAGGGCGGGACCCGCTCTCAGGGGGCGGGGCAGCAGGGGGCATGGAGGTGGGCGGGACCCGCGCCGGGGGCGGGGCCTGAGCAGGGGCGGGATTCGCCCGCGGCGGCATTCCCCGCCCTAGCCATAGGCCCTCCCCTGGGAGGACTACTCAGTGGCTCCAAGACCGAGCCCCCTGGCAGACATATGTCCCTCCTGAGCGTGTGAGCACAGCAGATACAAAATCCCCAAACCAGCCAACTGTAGCCTACTATGCCAACGGCGCCAAGCCCTGCCAATCCTGACTCTGGCCTCGGTTTATAAAACGGGGCTCGCGCTTTCCCAGATGGTGTGGCTCTCGGCTCCAACGCCCCAGCCCGAGACAGGGGAGTGGGTCCCCCGACTCGAGTCTGAGGACACCCTTTGGGGGGCTTTCTGGTGAGGATCTAATGGAAGCAGCTTCTTTCTCCCTAAGCCCTCCAGACCCTCTGCCCTCCCCCCACCCACAGAACAAGGTCCAGACCCCCAGGCAAGCTTGAAGTGATACTAACTAGCATTTTAGAAGTTTTTACTGCTATTTGGTCCTCAGTTACAACACTGTGATGCAGTTACTACTGGTCCGGCTCGTCAAAAGGGGAAACTGAGGCTCAGTTTAACTGGGTTAATGAAGAGGCTCTGCCTCCCCCTCGTGGCTTTCTCTTCGACGAGCAGTCGTGGCACGTCGTTCTCAGCTGCACGTCTCTGTCCTTGGGCGCCTTGAAGGCAGGCATAAAATGCTCAGATGTAGTCGGGAGACTCCTCAAGCTGACAGACAGGATCAGAGCCCTGCCTCTCCAGGTACATCTCCTGGAGGGCCCGGCAGCTGGCAGTCAGCAGGGGGCGGAAGCTGTGGGAAGCCACGCATGCAGGGGCTTCTTCACGTGCCCTTTTGACTCTTTCATTTGCAGGGGGGCCAATGAGGAGGATTATTCCCAGATGGGGACCTGGGGCGGGTGAGGAACAGTGAAGGAGGACTGGGCTGGCTCAGCCTGCAGCTCGGCAGGGGACAGGCCCCAGGGCCAGTTTAGTACCCCAGGGCTCCAGGCAAGAGGCTGGGCAGGAACGCACAGCCCATTTCCACACTCCTCCTCTTCACTTCTGTTTTCTTTGATACATTAAAAATAAATGAAGACAGAATGGGAGAAACTGTTTTCAAATTATGCATCTAATAAGGTCTAGTATGTAAAAAAGCTGGCTTGAAACTCAACATTCAAAAAACTAACATCATGGCATCCAATCCTATCACTTCATGGCAAATAGAAGGGGGAAAAGTGGAAGCAGTGGCAGATTTTATTTTCTTGGGATTCAAAATCACTGCAGACTGTGACTGCAGCCATGAAGTTAAAAGATGCTTGCTCCCTGGAAGAAAAGCTAGGACAAACCTAGAGAGCATATTACAAAGCAGGGACATCACTTTGCTGACAAAGGTCCATACAGTCAGAGCCATGGTTTTTCCAGTGGTCATGTATAGATGTGAGAGTTGGACCATAAAGAAGGCTGAGTGCTGAAGAATTATGCTTTCCAACTATAGTGCTGGAGAAGACTCTTGAGAGTCCCTTGGACTGTAAAGAGATCAAACCAGACAATCCTAAAGGAAATCAACCCTGAATATTCATTGGAAGGACTGATGCTGAAACTGAAGCTTCAATAATTTGGCCACCTAATGGGAAGAGCTGACTCATTGGAAAAGACCCTGATGCTGGGAAAGATTGAAGGCAGAAGGAAAAGTGGGTGGCAGAGGATGAGATGGTTAGATAGCATCACCGACTCAATGAACAATGAATTCATTTGTTCAATAAACTTGAGCAAACTCAGGGAGACCGTGGAGGACAGAGGAGCCTGGCGGGCTGCAGTCCACGGGGTCACAGAGAGTCGGACATGACTTGGCGACTGAACACCACCAGCAGCGATCCATGTCAGATAAAGGATGTGGACAACTCGGCAAGAAAATGCCAAATAGCCCAGTTTAACAAATGGGCCAAGGGGATTTCCCTGGTGCTGCAGTGCGTAAGGATCCGCCTGCCAATACAGGCGACACAGGTTCAATCCCTGGTCCAGGAAGATTTCACACACCTCCTGGCAACCGAGCCCGTGCACCACAGCTACTGAGCCTGTGTGCGGAGAGCCTGTGCTCCGCAACAGGAGACGCCACCTCAGTGAGAAGTGTGCACACCACAGAGGAGCCCCCGCGCGCCACAGCAAGAGAAAGCCCACACATCAGCTGTGAGGACCCAGGGCAGCCATTGTTAACAATGGGCAAAGGATCCAAACAGGTATTTCTCCAAAGATATATGAACGGCCAATAAGCACATGAAAAGAGGCTCAGCATCACTGATCATTAGGGGAATGATCACCTCACCACAGTGAGGTGTATCACCCGGCCACCCGACCACCACCACGGGCCCCGCCACCCAGGGCTTTGGAGGAAGACCTTCCCAGGCAGCCGGGCTGGGGGTGGGGAGATGGGTGAGGACACAGTTGGCAGGGTTGATATAGTCCTGTTGGGGACGGGGGTGGAGAACTCCCACCCCAGCCTGGCCTGCCCTCTAAAAATAGGCTGTAATAAATGGGGCCAAGAGAGTTCCCCTCAGCTGTGGAGCGCTCCAGACACGGCTCACAATCCGGATTCTCCAAGGATTCCAGGCGCTTCTCCAGGCCCAGGGCCTCGCTGCCCGCCAGGACAGTCTTGGCGACAGAGTTCCGGCTGGGATTTGGAGCAAGGGCATTGAATTTCCCTGTTAGCATTTGGACTACAGAGGATGGAGTCCCGGGAAACCAGACGCCTCTTCGTTCTCTTGTTTTCCCTTCCTGCAGACTGTGCCTTTTGCTTCTGCTCTCTGTCTCAACTGCCTCACAGATTAATAATTCAAGGAATCGTGAGGCGAGTGAGAGAAGTTCCAGCCTGGAGAGGTGGAGGAAGCCAATTTTTCTGCGAAGTGGAAATGACCAGACCGGGCAAGAAATCTTATGCATGCCGTCTGGGCAAAGTGTTTAGGCTTCTGAGCCTCTGTTTCCTCAACTGTAAAGGGAGGCTCATCACCCACCTCTCCCCTGGCAAATTAATTCACCTTGTCCTTTCGTTTAATTTAGCAAACACACATGAGTGCTTACTCCATGCCTGTGCTTTGAGGCACAGTTGGGGAGACACTGCCCTGTGTGAGATAGTCTGGAGACAGTAGCTTGTCACTCTGCCTGACAAGAGGCTCCAAAGATGAAGGGACATTTAGGCTGGGGCCTTGAGGGGTGAGTAGGAGCCCGCCTACAAGGCGAGAAAGGAATGAAAATGTTTTGTTTCACTGCATCGTCCTAAGCTTCAGTGCTGACCTACTTGCCTTGGCCCCTTTCACACGCCCGCCCACTCGACTTCACCCTCTCCCTGGACTTCTGACAGTCCCCCCCCCATCTTCCGCAGCCCTCCTGCTCTCCTTTGACCAGACCTGAGGCACCTACGCCCCCAAAGGCCGACCTTCGCAGTCCCTCCCCACAGACCTCCTCCTGCATCGTCTGGTCTGGCTCCAATCTCCAGCAACACCCTCCACGGTGCTGGCTCACAGCTAGGATTTGGGTTTCAGCTTTTGATGCGACCTCCCCCAGAAACTCACCCAGACTTGCCCGCCGTCAAAGTCAGAAACTCCCCTTTCATGCTGTCCCATGCCCCTGCCCCTGCTCTCCCATCGCAGCCAAGAGCGGTGCTGTCCTTCCGGGCAGAGCTGGGCGTGCGTCCTTCTCTACAGCGTTCCCTGTGCCTGCGGTGGGCCTGGAACACCGAGGTGCTCAGCTGAATAAGCCAAAGGCAAATTAGGCCTGGGAGGCAGGTCTCGCCCCCTGTCTGCTTTTTTAAATAAAGTTTTATTGGAACGCAGTCACATTCACTCAGTTCTGTACTGCCTATGGATACTTTCGTGTCACAGCAGAGTTGAAAGAGACTTATTACAGCTTGCAAGCCTCAAGCGGCTCTCCGTCATTTTCCCGGCGATGGGCTCAGATGCGGCCATTGCTGCACATAACTGGCCTGCTTTCAGACGCCTGTCACCACGCCAGAGGAATTTTAAGTCCAACCACAAAAAAACTCACTGGGACTTGGGTTGGCCAAGGCCAGACCACGACAGTGAGATGAAAGCGGCCTTAATGTGAGCACACCCTAGAACCTGAGAGCCAGAAAGGGCCGCGGTGACTGGGTGCTGCTGCCCACTGTTCAGACGAGGGACCTGAGTCCCCAGGTCAGTGTGGGGTGCAGCCACGAACTGGGCATCTTTTCCTTAGCGCCGCCTCCCCAGTGCCCTGGCAAAGGACGCCCCAGACAGAGGGAACCGTCATGGCTGGAGGTATCAGGGGCGCTTAAATGAACGATAAACGTTGGATGCAGTTGTTATGATGCCAACAGGTGACAAATGGGTGAATGATCCTGTCAGGCCTGGGAGAGCTCCTCGAGGAGGGCTGCAGACCACAGAACCACATGGTTGGGACCCAGGGGCAAGGAAGAGGAAACCCCACACCAGGAAAGGCTCGCTCCACGGAGCGGCCGCGTGATGCCCAGTGGTGCTCGGTGACTGAGGAAGTGGACAAAACAGCCAGCCACGGTCACTTCCTCCAAGAAGCCCTCCGAGCCTGGGTCCCCGGAGCACTTGCCTCCCCGCCAGCCCCTGGCACAGCAGATGCTGGTTTACTGCGGAAGTAAAGGAAGATGGGAGTGGTGGCCACGGATGAGAACACGCCCACTGCCTCCCTCCCGGGCTGGCTGCTCCTGGGGGCACACCCTCTCCCTGTCCCTCTGCTGAGTGCAGCTGGGTGATGCGGACGGCTTGTCCTGAAGCCCTGGAGACAGTCCGTGGGCAGAAGGCCTGTGGCTACCACGTGCTGCAGCCACCTGGGTTAGGAGTCTGTTCAAGTGGATGGGAAATGGCCATTTGCCGGATTTCTTGCAGATTCAAGGGGTCTGACAATATCAGGAAGAAAATTAGAAGCGAGAAGTGGAGCTGCCTCCACCAGTGACGGGCTCCTCCCCGACCCCCGTCAGCGCCAGAACACCACTGCTCCCCACCCTCTCCCCTCCAGGTGCCCCGCCAGCCCCAGGACATGGTCACTGGCGCCCCCCACCGCAGCCCATCACGCTCAGCCCTCTCCTCCTGGCTGGTGGCGCAAGGACACCAGATCCTCGGGAGCGGGGGGTGTGACCCACGACACTTGCGCCGAATCCCTCCCCTGGGGACAAGCTCTAGGAAACGCTCCTGTCTGTCCAGGACTGGCCTGAGCCCACTCTGTGCCTGAGAACAGCCCAGGCCATCCCCAGATAAAGCACAGCCTCATTCTCCCCGTCCAGGCTGTGTGAGTGCGTGCTACGTCACTTCAGTCGTGTTTGACTCTTTATAACACTCTGGACTGTAGCTCGCCAGACTCCTCTGTCTGTGGGATTCTCCAGGCAAGACTATTGGAGTGGGTGGCCATGCCCTCCTCCAGGGGATCTTCCCGACCCAGGGATCGAACCCCTGGCACCTGTGACCGAACCCCTGGCACCTGTGACTTCCGCACTGCAGGAGGATTTATCTCTGAGCCACTGGGGAAGCTGCTCCATCTGGTCTAATCCCCCTTAAAGTCCATCTCCGCCTGGTTATGGGGCTCGGTTACTTGCTCCCCCGTTTACTGTCCCTCCTCCACAGGAATGACGTGTCACCAGGGTGTCCCCAGCATCCAGAAGGTGCCTGGTGGGCAGTAGGTGCTCAGGAAATCTGTGATGAGCTGAAGGATTGTGTTGAACCAGGTTCACTCTGGTTCAGGGCCAGCACGAGGCCAGTCGGGTCCTATTTGATCTCAGCCAATGCCCCTCTTCACATGAAACTGACCTTCAGAAAAACTGATTCTCATAACCAGGGGGATTCTCATAACTTAAGGAATCTGTGAGCTAAAGCGCCTCTAAAAAGAGGAACCCCCGGGGGCAAAGCGAACGACCGTTCCTGACGTATGTGGCTTCCTTTCCCAGTAGCTGCGCGTCACTGGGGGCCAGCTGCACCAAGCGGGTAGAGGGGGGTGGTGAGGCCTTGCCCTGCGTGGCCCACCCTGCTGGCAGCACGGATTCCTATCTGTTGCATCCACTCGGCCACCAAGGGCCAGCCGAGCGAGCCCCAGCGGCCCTCTGCTTTAATGAATAGACGCACTCATTCATTACAACAGCAAGTGCTCCAAGGCCTGGTTTGCAAACGGACGCCACTAAGTGCTCCCAGAATGACAGCTCCTCTTAAGTGGGTTGAACACTCCCCGCTGCGATCTGCTTTATGCTGTTGATTTAACCCCTTCCTTGGCCCTTGGGCTTCCCCTGTGGCTCAGCTGGTAAAGAATCTGCCCGCAATGCGGGAGACCTGGGTTCGATCCCTGGGTTGGGAAGATCCCCTGGAGAAGGGAACGGCTGCCCACTGAAGTGTTCTGGCCTGGAGAATCCCGTGGACTGTACAGTCTGTGGGTCGCAAAGAGCTGGACATGACTGAGTGACTTGCACTTTCACTGGTCCCAGCAGGAGGAAGACTTCATCCAGCTTGACCTGGCTTCACGGACTCAGAGTCAGCGGGCATAGGGCAGGTGTGATGTCTGAGTCACAAGTTGAATAAGCTGATAACTGGGCACAGGTGCCTTCCTGAATGTGGGCAGTGAGTGCCCGCCAGGCACAGGCCGAGCGCCACAGAGGTCCGAGACACAACAGACGTGGGCCCTGCCCTCGGGAAGTTGGGTGGCAGGGGGCTGGAAGGAAGCAACCCACACTGGTTGGTGCCAGCCCAGTTTCCACACACGTGTTCACACGATCTTGATACTCGCCCGACAAGGCGGGCTCACATTTCAGTTTCTCACGGAGGCCCCAAAGCCCAGAGAAGCTGTAATTTGTGCAAAGACACACAGCTTGCTAATGACGGTGCTGAGCTGAGAACCCAGGGACGCTGACACTTAGCCCGCGACTTGCCCTCCACCAGTGAGAGACTCAAGAGTGTGGTCCCAGCAGCAGCAGCAGCAGCAGCAGCTGCGGTCCCGGGGGGGATTCCGAGCAATGCGCATTCTCACCCTGCAGGAGTCTGAGGATCCCTGCGCTGCTCCAGGGAGCTAAGGTGGGCAATCGACCTGGCACAGGGGCAGGAACAGCTGCGGGCGGAGGGACGGCCATCAGGGAGGGCTTGCTGGAGCAGGTGAAGCCTGGACTGGGATCTGCGGCACAAATGGGAACTCCCTGCAGGGCACTCCAGGTACACGAACGGCCTATAAGGGGGCGTGAAGTGTGGGGATGGGTGAGCTGTGAGGAATGAGGCTGGAGGATAGGGCAGGGGCTTCATTTTATAGGAGGGTGTTGGAGGGGCGGGGGAGCCGGCAGAAGTGGCCTGGATTTATGCCCAGGTTAGTTTTCCAAGCAACCACACGGCACCTGTGTGCCAATTACTTAATAGTATTCTGTATATCAGCACACATTATATCTGCTCCATCAGTGAAAAGTCATTCGTGCCGAGCATATATTGAATTTTGTCATAAAAGTAAATCACCAAACCAAACACTGTTATAAAAGCTTGCTCAGAGCCTGTTATCAGCAGAAGGCCTGTGCTTGAGGCTCACTCTGTCTTTGTTTAAAACAGAGATTAAAAGTATAGAAAATCCATGTTACAGAAGGCAGCTATAAAACAGAAGGACGCTTGCTGTATTCTGATACGGAATGAGATACAAGATATATTACAAGGAAGGGGAAAACACACAGAGACACACACACACTCTGATAGACATATCTCTGGATAACGATTACATCGGGGGGCTGGGGAGGGGGGTGCTCACTGTCTGTCTTGCAGCCTTTTTTATATACTAGTTCCTATAAAATATATTACTTCCTATAAAAGAAAGACCTGTAGTTAAGCGTTTTTGGAGTGATAAAGAGGCGTGAAAGAGACATTCGGTGTAATGTGTAATCTGTAATCTAATCGGAGGGGCTGAAACAGCCTGGAGGGGAACAGCTTTCTCCTGGGGCAGGGTACATCTGACAGTTCCATGTCACCGAATGTAGCATCCGTGGCTCACCTGGAATCATTCCACGCCCACCTGTGGCCTGCGTCTCACACTAACAGAAACCCAGGGATCTGAGAATATACTCTCTGCAGCAAGAAATAACAGAGATGAGGTCACGGCCCCGCAGGCCGGGGAGGGCTGCCTGGTTGCCGGGGGATGGGAGGCGGGGTTCCAGGGCCAGGGTCCCCTCCTCCGGGGATGTGGGCCTCCCGGCATCCTGAACAGAGGACAGGCCCAGGGAGCGCCTTGGGCACCGAGGCCGAGGGCCTGCAGCTGGGTGCCACGGTCTCTGAGCCGGTTATTGAGTCCCATTACTTAGTCCAAGTAAGGAAACCGGGACACAGAGGGCTTCGTGGCTGGTGGCCCCCGAGCTGGTCGGCGCAGAGCCGGGATTCCAGCCTGGGGATCCACGTGTGAAAAGTATCGGGCTGCAGATAGAACCTGAGCCCATGACAGAGGAGTAGAGCTCGAGGCTCAGCCTGGGTCCCCCGGGGACTCCCAGAGCACAGCCACCCTGAGCATCTCTTAGGAAGCACGACCCACAGAAAGCTCTGGCCTCGCTGGTAATTTCCATAAACTACTGTGATGTATGTGTAAACAGCACAGATATCAAGGTTTGGAAACCCCTGGAGTGTCAGAAACGCAATTTATAATTACAAGCACACAGCAATTTGTTCCCTTTCAGGCATGTCTGCAGTAATTATCACCCTGGTGAAGAGTGACCACACGGAGCGCAGCGCAGGGACCTCTCCCAGGACTCCTCCTTCCCCTCCCGCGGTGCCCCGTCCTGGGGGCTCCCAGGGGGCCTCTCCTGGGGCTTGGCCCTGCCGGTGGGCACCCAAGCACAGACAGTGATGGCCCAAGTGTGAGCGATCCTGCCCTGCAACGCAGCCCCCGGCCGGAAGGACACGTCTTCACTGAACGCACATGGGCTGCCCTGTGCTCCCAGCCCACTGCCAAGAGCGGGGACCCCGGGGTAGGGGGACGCAGGAAGCACTGCCAGGCCTGCAGGCCCCTGGGGGCCCGGACTGGCTGGACCAACAGTCCCTGGGCACTCAGTGTGCCAGCGCGCGCCCGCCCGCCCACGAGGGGCGTCTCGTCACCCGCACCACACTGGCAGGGGCGGGGAAGCGGGGGTCTGCACCCCAGCGCTCCCCTGCAGGGGCTGGTCTCGCCCAGCTGTCCCCTGGTCGGGCTGGGTGGCAAATTTAGACCGGCTTAAAACGTCAGCTCAGCTCACAGCTGATGGATGGTCCCGGAGGGATGAAAGACAGAGAGCCGGCAACTGCGGGCGGCGGCCCTGAATCGGCCGTCCAGGCGCCACTTGGGGTGCCAGGGAGAGTGGAGGGAGGCGCGGCCCCAGCCTGGCCTGACCAGTGCCGCCCCGACCCCACCGGTCCCGCGCGGGGGCCCGCGGGGCCAGCCCACCCGCCGCCGCCGAGCGGCCAGCGCCCCCTGCCGTCCCGCTGGAGAACTGCAGCCTGGCCCTCCCGCCTCGAGCGGACTGCACAGCGTGGTGCGCACAGGGGCAGCTGAGCCGACCTCCGGACACCCCGCTAAGCTTCCCCTTCAGATCTCCTCCTTCCTGCACCACCGAACACAACCTACCCCGCCGTCACACAGCCGGGGGGCGGGGGGCTGGGTCAGGAAGCAGAGCCAGGACTCAAACCCAACGTCACTGACGTTTCCATCTGAGTCACCGATCTAAGGAGGCTGAAACCCTGGCTCCTCGCTGCTTAAGAAACAAGCAGCAGGGACTTTCCTGGTGGCCTGGTGGTTAGGACTCCGTGTTCCTAGCGGGGGGCCAGGGTTCAATCCCCTGGTCAGGGAGCTAGACCCCACATAAGACAACTAAGGATCCCACACGCCACAGTGAAGATCGAAGGTCCTGCCTGCTGCGACCAAGACCCAGTGCAGCCACACGAATAAACAAACATCTTTAACGAGAGAGAGAGAGAGAGGAGGGAGAGAGAGAGAGAGAGAGAGAGAGACAGAGAGAGAGAGAGAGAGAGAGAGATTGGCACCATGCCCATAAACCCTTGCGGTTCTGGCCTCCGCCCCCTCACCCCTCCCACTCATCCACCCTGGGTGGCGCTGGTGGTAAAGAACCTGCCTGCGAATGCAGGAGGCGTGAGAGACGCGGGTTCGATCCCTGAGTCGGGAAGATCCCCTGGAGGTCACTTGAGTATTCTTGCCTGGAGAATCCCACGGGCAGAGGAGCCTGGAGTGGTGTAGTTCATGGGGTTGCAGAGAGTCAGACACAACTGAAGTGACTTAGCACACACACCCTTCCACTTGGCTCCAGCCTCACACCTGGTAAGCTGGCTCCTGCCCCTGGGCCTTTGCACACGCCATCCCCTCTGCCTGGTGCTCTCTTCCAGTTACGCATTCCCGACTCCACGTTCATGACTCAGCTCCAAAAGGATAAAAGTCATGTCTTTGGGTCTCACTGTTTCTTTCTGGCCTGGCATGCACTAGGTGCTGGAGGAAGTCTTGTGGATGAGCTGACTACGTCTAGTTCATGCGAGTCTGTCCTCAAGTCAGTGTGCCTTCACAAATAAAGAGGTCCTGCTCGAGGGGCCGGGCCCAGACGTGAGGGTCCTTCATGCTTGGGCTTTGGGGGGATCTTGTTGTTAGTCACTCAGTCCTGTCCGACTCTTTGCGACCCCATGGACTGTAGCCCGCCAGGCTCCTCTGTCCATGGCGATTTCCCAGACAAGAACACTGAAGTGGGTTGCCATTTCCTCCTCCAGGGGATCTTCCCAGACCAGGGACTGAACCCATGTTTCCTGCTTGGCAGGTGGATTCTTGACCACTGTATCACTGCAACAGATGCTCAAGTGGAGGGCTTGGTTGAGGAGCTCTGCCCAGAAGCGGCCAGAGCCGAGATGCGGACCCAGGTCTGCCCTGAGTCAGGGCCGCGTTCCCTCTGAAGATTCACTGGGCGGGATCTACTCAAGCTGCTCCCACCGATGCAGGAGGGTGTTTGGAGGTGCCTCTCCCCCGGTTACCAGCAGACTCCTGGAGGGAGAACTGAGCAGAGGGAGCCCGTCTCAGAGGAGAGGAGACACCTCGCCAGGCCCCTCTCCGCCAGTGAGCTGCCGGGTCTGTGCGTGAACTCAGAAACGGCGCCCTCTTCCGGTGGACACAGCGTCTCACCAGCTTGCAGCTTGGCAGCACTGCTTTGCCAGCTGCTCTTGCTCAGTGCACAGCCTGAGTGACTGCACAGTGGCCACAATGGGCGACCGCGACCCTGGTCCCTGTCACCCCCGACAGCAACGGTAGGCCCCGCTCTTCCTTCACGGGGGCAGGGAGCCCTTCTGATGAGGGTGTGTAGTCACACGCGGGGCACGCTGCCACGCAGCGCTGACTGCTGCCTTCCTTTCTGAGGCTAGAAGAGATAAAGGCCTGCCCACTGCCCTCTGGGAGATTTCCACAGCAGAGGTAAGACGCCGGCAGGTCCAGGAGTCACAAGGCCCACAGGGAACACGGCAGCGGGGCTTGGGCTGCCTCCGGAGCACCGTCAAAATGTAAGAGGCAGGGTGGAAACTCCGGCCCACATCATGGGTTTCTGCCCGGCAGGGATGGGTGAGAAGTGGCGTGTTGGGGGCCCCGAGGAGACAGCCCCTCGACCCTCTCGCTGGGGCCACCCCGTGCCCTGGGCTTCTGCACGGAGTCAGGAGGCCAGAGGAGGCTCAAGGTCGCCCGGTGGACAGCTGGCAGCCGGCAGGGCCTCAGCCAGCTCCCCAGGCTCCTCCCGGGCTCCAGACCCAGTGCCGCCGGGGTGGGCCAGAGGGGAAGCTGGGCCCCGACCGGGGCCCTCTCAGGGCACAGAGGGACTGTTCTTTGCGGCTCAACAGTCCCCCTGTTTGCCCCGTGCCAGGCTGCAGCCTCCCTCGAGGCCTGCTGACGAGCAGGAACTGGTGCCAGCTCCTACAAATACGCCCGGCTTCTGTGGGGAGGCCATCCCGGGCTCTCTAACCGAGTGGGTGGATTTAAAGGCCCAGAGGGCAGTCACAGGACGGGGCAGAGCCCGGGCCGGTGTTCCCTTTAAAACACGGCGGCCGACAAACACACACGCAGGAGCCCCGCTGCCCATCACGCCTCCAGCGCCCGGGTTTGCTCTGGGGCGAGGCGGGGGCGCAGGTAGTCCGGATCGTACACTCTCAGAAGGCCGAGCGATTGGACCGCGTGCCTGTGTTTCCTAAGCAAACAGGAAACGCAGAGGAATAAACGCATAGCCCAGGACGAAAAGAAGGGGACGGAAGCCCAGCGCTTCAGAGGACGCAGTGAACTCAGGTACTGACCTTCCCTGTGCGAATGAAAGCTAAGTCCGCAGGGCCTGCTGGGAGCAGCCGCGTGTGGAAGCCCTTTCACGCAGTGCATTTCAGAGCGAGGGGGAGGGGTGGGGCCTCTTACTGTCACCCCCCTCACTCGCCATCCCCCCAGGGCACCAGCGAGGAACAGCCCAGGTCAGCTCTGCTCCCAGGCCAGTGCCCCGCCCCCAGGCACCCAGAGCTGCCAGAGGGCCCCGGGGCTGTGTCTTCCGGCAGGCCGTGGGCAGAGCCTGCTCTGGGCTCACGTAGACAGGCTACCGGGGTGCTGGGACCCGTCCTCCCAGCCCGGCCCCAGCTGGACCACAACCCCTCGCCAAGCCTCAGTCTCCTCATCTGTTAAATGGGTGAATCCCCCAACCTTGCACAACAGCAGTAAAGGTCACCCAAAGGGAGGGTCCTGGCCATCGCCAGGGGAAAGGCACTGGGATCTGGCAGGCGGACTGGGGGGGCAACAGTGACCTCCCCGACTAGAGGGCAGCCCTCATCACTGCAGAGGACGCAGAGCTCCTCGGGAGACTGGGCAGGGGGGTGTGTGTGTGTGTGTCTATGGGTCTGTGTGTGTGTGGGTGTGTGTGTGTCTATGGGTCTGTGTGTGTGTGGGTGTGTGTGTGTG
>NW_024070193.1:1822337-1828538 GCF_014754425.2 Oryx dammah
TGTGTGTGGGTGTGTGTGTGTGTCTATGGGTCTGTGTGTGTGTGGGTCTGTGTGTGTCTCTGTGTGTGTGTCTCTGTGTGTGTGTGTGGGTCTGTGTGTGTGTGGGTCTGTGTGTGTCTCTGTGTGTGTGTGTGGGTCTGTGTGTGTGGGGGGGTCTGTGTGTGGGGGTCTGTGTGTGTGTGTGGGTTTGTGTGTGTGTGTGTGTGTGTCTCTGTGTGTGTTTCAGGTGAGCCTGCACAGCGGCCTGAACCCTGGCAGGTCTTTCTGTGGGCTCCCGCCCCCACCTCCTGGCTCTGGGTCCCCCCAGATGGAAAGGTCTGGTGGGGGTAGGGGCGGCGGGGGGACATTTCATTTCCAGACAGAGGTTCCCGGAGCCGGGCGGGAGAGACACAGCCGGGCCGCCCCATCCCTCTCACCTTGTTCCTTGTTCCAGCGCCGGGGCTGGGGACCTCCTGCCTCCTCAGCACAGCCTCGCTGGCCCCCGGGGGTCTCCTCTGCAGCCCCCAGAGCTGAGCTCTGTCTGCCCTCCCCGGGGCCCGTGCAGCAGCCGGCGCAGGTCATAAGCCCTGAGCCCCTGCTTAATCCGCCAGAGCCCGACTCAGCGCCAGCAGACACGTGATGGCAGACCTGTTCGGCCGGAGCGGGCAGGCAGCGGGGGAGGGCCGTCCTCCCGGCCCGGGGGCTGTCCCTGCCAGGGCTCCAGCATGCAGCCTGCGGTCCTGGCTCCTGCACGCCGCCGGGAAAGGCATGCATGCAGGAGGAGGGCACGGGCAGAACAGGGAGGTGAAGGGACTCGCGAGTCACCAAACTGCTGGGCAGGCTGGTGTGCAAGCACCTGTGCCTGTGTGTGAAACGGAACCCTCATCTCACACCACTTACCAACGCCAATTACAGATCTAATGTAAAAGGTGAATTCATGACTGCAGGGTAGGAAAGGATTCTTAAAACACACTCACAAATGAAGTTAAAGATCACTCAAATTAAGACCTCTGAAAGTGAAACGTTCATTCCAAGACTCCAGGAAGACTGAAAATTGCAAGGTATTTACAACACGTATAACTGACGAAGGACTGGAATCTGGAATACCTAAAGAATCCTCAAAATCAACAACAACAACAGAAAAAACAAGAAGACAGCCCAAGGTAGGCAGGAGGCTTCAGCAGTCCCATCAACGAGGAGAACCAAACAGCCAGTAAACGTATGAATACGGCTCAGCCCCACCAGCAAGCAGGAAGGTGCGGAGTAGAACCATTCCACACCATCCAGGTGAGCCAAGATGGCCAAGACTGACAATGGGGTGGTGGGGGGCGTGGGGAGGTGACGGGCGGGAGGGACCACAGGGCTGGTCGGCTCTGGGACGAACTTGAACAGCGCGTACCCCCTGGCCCGGCTCAAGATAAACAGCAGAGAGGAGGCCGAACACGCACTGGGAGGTGGGCGTGTTCAAGAACACAGCCCCCATCTGAAGACAGATGGAAAATTAAGTGTGGCTGGCGGTGCAGTGGAGTACTACCCAGCCGTGATGAGGCCGAGTGACAGCTCCCCGTGACTCCGAGAAGAAGCCCGAGCAAACATCTCTGGCCCAAATCCACGTCCGTGCTGCGGGCTGCTTCTCTTCAGTCGCGTCCCCCTCTTTGCGACCTCGTGGAAGGTAGCCCACCAACTCCTCTGTCCGTGGGATTCTCGACAGGAATACTGGAGCGGGTGGCGAGCGCTCCTCCCGGGATCAAACCCAGGTCCTGCTTCGGCAGTGGGTTCTCGACCTCTAGTGCCACCTGGGAAGCCGGATGCACACACAGCTCAGAACAGGAACAAGGCCACGTTGTACAGAGTTGCTCAGACAGGTGGGAAGACAGTGAGAGCAAGATGGTGTTAGTATGGAAGTCAGGGTGGCGCAGTCTCTGAGGGGTCATGGTTGCAGGCAGAGCCCTCAGGAGTGGGGTGGGGGCTTCAGCTGCCCTGCGTCTCTGGGCTGAGGTGCTGCTCCTGGGCCTCTCTTTCCATCTTTCCGCGTGATGGTTTGAGATGGAGATCCGGTGTGGCATGGGACACGGGATAGGCACAGACCCCCGCTGTGACGGCAGCGCCCCAGGCACAACAGACACCCCGACAGGACGGGCAGCCCGGCCACACAGGGCACCTGAGCTGGAGAGGGGCTAATCTGCTATTTCCAACCAGGGCAGAGGATCAGAGACAGCAAGGAACCTGCCCAAGTTTGCACAGCAAGTGGGAAGCCCGCAGGGCGGGGACTGGAGTCTCCCAGAGCCCAAGGGTGGGTGAAGGGGGCTCCTCTCCTCACCCTTCTGGAAGGCTCTTCCACGGCGAAGCCCCTTTAACACTGACCAGGGCAGGCGCATCTTCTTAGCCCTTAGCAGCAGCTGAAACGCTCTTCTTGGCTTGCTTCCTCATCTGCTGTGGGTCTCCTGCCGCTGGAATCAAAGCTCCCAGAGGGCAGGGCGTTTGGTGTGTAGGTACTCCAGAAATATTTGTTGAATGAGAAAATCAATGGAGCTGGCGTTTCGATCGGGACTTTGAGGGCTTAGAAACAGTAGCTTTTCAATATCCTCAAAGGAGAAAACGGAAGCTACCGCGTGACATTGCCACACTTTCCAGAATTACCTTCACAGCCGCCTGGGGAGGGGCCTGCCATCGCTCCCACTCTAAAGCGGAGGAGACTGAGGAGACTGAGGCTGTGCGCACGGGCTTCCCTCGCGGCTCGCACGGTAAAGAATCTGCCCGCAACGTGGGAGACCCAGGTTCGGTCCTTGGGTGGGGAAGATCCCCTGGAGAAGGGAAAGGCTACCCACTCCAGTATTCTTGCCTGGAGAATCCGGTGGACAGAGGAGCCTGGCGGGCTACAGCCCATGCGGTCAGAAGGAGTTGGACACAACTGAGTGACTAACACTTTCGCTTTCACTTAGGCCCCTTGACCACGTCCAAGACCTGATCCTAGTCCTGAATCTGGAGAAGCAGAAAAATGAAGTGCCGCCATAACACCCTGAGGCAACTGTCTTTATTAGAACAGCCTGGCACTGAGCGCTCTTCCAAACCTACATTACCATCCTGATAGCTTTCACTAAGTCCTTAGATTTTTTTTTTTTTTTTAAGTCATTGGCTCTGGGAGTCCTGGAGCTAAAATGGCCCTCCAGGGGATCTCACCCGAGACACGGGACTCCTGCGGACCACCTCAGCGTGCATACCTCCAGCAGGGAGAACTCACTGCTTTCTTTCTTGTTTGGCTCCAACTCAGCTGAGCACAAAAAAGACTCGCATTAGCCCCTGGCGCTCGGGATCAGCAGGTGCCTGAATCCCACCCTCGGGGGATTCAGAGTCTGGGGAGGAGGAGACTGTCGTCCCGCAGGACTGCAGTGGCCCAGGCCCAGACTCGCAGATGGAATGACAGGGGCCCATCAAGAGGCTGTGTGTCTCGGTCTACAGAGCCTGAGGGGATTCTCAGGGTCAGGGCCCCTCTGAGCGCCTCCCCTAGGCCGTCCGAGTGTGCAAACTGCCCAGCTGTCCGGGCACGAGGACCCCAGTCACAGAAGGGACTCCAGCCTGCAGTGGGCAAGAGGGGGCAGCATCTCCTGTGGGTGCTGCTGGCCGTGGGGCTGACATCCTTGTTCTGATCTTACCATTCTAGAGCCTTCAGGCACGTTAGCAGACGGGTCTGCGGCTTCCCAGATGAAATGGGAAAGAGTGAGACCCCGTGACGAGGCTGGCACAGAGCAGAGGCTGGAAAGACATTTGCTGGGTTTGAACCGCGACCGTGCTGGGCCAGAAAGCCACATGCACTCAGCTCTGAAAAGTCACCGCAAACTTGACTGCCTGCACCCTGCCTTTCTAAGCTGGCGCTTGCATGGTACTCCACGGCGGAGTTCAGGCGGTGGTGGGTGTCCTGAAGTCAGGCCCACCTCTGGCCATGCACACTGACCCCTCCCCAGTTCAGGGACGATGGGACCCCAGGGGAGGAGGACACAGATTCTGCCTGAGGTGACATGGATGCCTGAAGGACAGCAAAGGTTTTTGGGTGGCATCGGTGGGGTGGGCCTGGCAGGCACCAAAACGGGCGGGCCGAAGGCTGCCTCCAGTGGGCAGGCAGTGGCCACTGGAAGATGCTGCCCCTAGATGTGAGTCTGAGATGCTGCCCCTAGATGTGAGTCTGAGTTACACTTTACGGTGGCCATGAACACCGTGAGCAGCGGGAGGAGGTGGGAGCCCCGGCCTCTACAGGGACCTGCCCATGTGAGGTTTCTTTCGTATCAGAAACACCTCCTGAGAGGGGCAAGCAAGCCCAGTCCCGGCCCTCTGTTATGACGGATAAGGTGGGCGGAGTGATAAGACATCTGGTCAACCTTCCCTGACCAGTTAGTATTCTGCTCCAGCCTGCACACCCCCCTGATGGGAGCTCCCTGCAAGAACAAAGGATGACTGTGCTCTTCTAGGGGCGCTTAGGAACTCAGCACCCCGAGTCAGAACATGGGTCGAAGGACAGCTGAGGACTCGGGGGGGGGGGGTCCCAGTGCTGCCTTGACCTGGGCACCCCGTCTGCACAACAGGGCAGGGGCCTGACTCAGATCGTGGGTGTCAGTGTGGGGCCGGACAGAGAAAGTGGCTGGAAGGGCAGGCACCACAGGGAAGGGTGGCGGCTCCAGTCGCGAGGCTCCGGCCGACTTAGTACTTGTGAGTTGTGTGGGGCCAGAGTCCCTGTCCTCGCTCCTCCACTGCGGGGACCTCCGCGGCGGGGGGGACGCCGAGCCCTCCCCCAGGCTGCAGCTCCCCGAGGACGGCCGGACGGCTGGAGAGCTGGGGGCCCGGGGGTGCTGTGTGACCTTGGGCACTTCCCTGCCCCTCTCTGGCCTCAGTTTCCCCAGCTCTAAGGGGAGGCGGGCCCTCACGTGCTCCCTGCGGCACTGATGCTCAGGGGCTGGGCCGTGGCGATGCGGCACCCTAGACAACTCCCGGCCTGTCCTTTCCGGCCTCCGGGGGGTCCCGGGCCGCTTCTCTTCCCTCCTTTCAAACCCCACTGCACACCGGCTCTCTGGCCACTCACGGCTGCAGAGGCTTGGCTGCCAGGCCAGCCCAAGTGATGAGCCAGGACTAAAGCTGGGGGCAGCAGAGGGTGACCCGAGGTCATCTTGGTCGAGAGCCCGGCTCCCAGGGTTTGCACCCTGTCCGCTGGGGACTGACGGCAGAGCCAGAGCAGGGGCTCCCCGAAGTGCGGAGCAAGGGCCCCACCCCCACGCAACGGCGGCGCATGCTCGGAGCGGAGCACACAAAGCTGACCAGGCAAGCAAACGCGCGCCCAGGGGCTGAAGCTCCCGGACAGGCCCGGGGGAGGGGACACCCACTGTCATCTTTCTGCTCAGTTGGCTCCGGGAACAGATCTGCTATGACAGTGGAGAGCTTAGCGATTTAAAGCGGCAACTGCCTGGCAGACACTTGCGGGGGGTGTTTCCCCATGACTGTGGGGACAAGGGGACAGCCTGATCACATCTCTGCCAACCAGCCCTGCCTCCTCACAGGGCCAGCTAGCTGGACAGAGGAGAGGTGTACCCGCAGTCAGAGCCCCTTAGTCCGCGAGGGCTCCCCTCTAGGCTGGCAGGTGAGACAGTGTGTCCTGATGCCCGCAACAGCGCGTGGTCCCTTCCCAGACACCCTGCTCTCTCCTGCCCCATCTGGGCTGCGGCTCTTCCAGCCCCCGAGTACAGTCCTTTAGTCAGACTCCTTGCCTGCTGGGGGGGTCTAACCCGAAGGACCCCCAAGGCCAGGGACCAGCGTCTGGCCCACGTGGTCAGGGGAGGAGGGACTGCCCAAGGTCACAAGAGGGTCAGGGGCAGGGCTGAATCCGGGGCCAGCGCCTCCAGCCCAGCCCTGGAGCGTCCATCTGGTTCCCAACGAATTCCTGAGATGCCTCAACCTCCCCGCCCGCAGGCTCCGGACCCTGGATACGCGGCCGGGTTTCTCCGCGGAGAGGCCGCGCAGAGAGGAGGGGGGTGGGGAAGGGAGGCCGTGGAGGGGGCCACATCTCCCCGCCACCCCGCGACCCTGCGGGCCTGGGTTCACATTTCCCAGCCCAGGCGAGGCCGCCAGCGGTGCAGACGCGGGGACGGACGCCCTGAGCCCCCTCCCCCAGATCGCGCCTTCCGCGGGGTTTCGGAGGAGCGATCCGCAGAGCCGGGAGGCTCCGTCGCCTGCGGCCCC